>NC_057798.1:314704691-314705213 GCF_018294505.1 Triticum aestivum
GCCGCCGACCCCCCACACCCCACGCACCGTCTTATAAGAAAATTTAGTATCAAACAGCTTTTTAAATGCTAGTGTCTTATAAAAAAAATATTACTGTTATTATTTAAACAAGTTTGAACATATTTAAACATAAATAAGTATCAAACAGCTTTTTAAATGCAAAAAAAAAATTTTGGAGCCTGGGAGTCGAACCCAGGACCTCCTGGTGTGAGAACTGGCTGCTGACCAGTCGAGCTAGTAGAGTGGGCTTGACATAGATAGGTTCTGGTACTACATAACCTTTTGGCTCGAGTTGAAATAAAAAAAATACTAATGGCGCACCACGATGAGGTGCGCCATTAGTATGGACATGCTAATGGCGCACCACGGTGAGGTGCGCCATTAGTATTGTGGCCCCCCTTCGCCCGATCCCCCCTTCGCCCGATCCCCCTTCGCCCGATCCCCCTTGCCAGTTCTCTCCCTCTCGATCCACCGCCGCCGCCGCCGCTGCCCTCTCCCTCGCCCTCGCCCTCGCCCTCTCCC
>NC_057798.1:314706024-314727594 GCF_018294505.1 Triticum aestivum
CGCCCCGACGCCGCCTCGACCCCGCCCCGACGCCGCCTCGACCACGGACCGCCGTGCGCCTCTTCCTGGGACGCTGCTGTGACCCTACTACCCACGCCATCAGGGGAGCTCGTCAAGGTATCATCCCCCCTCTCTCTCTGCTCTCTCCATCTTTGATGCTCTAGGTGTCTATCGTGGTTAGTTTTCTTCCTCCCCAACTAAACTAGATACCCAGTTTGCTTGCTGCACTCACTACATTAGGCGTGAGAACAACTGAAACTTTCCTGAGAGAGGTCTTAGCTAGCTATGCACAGCGAAACTGCCCTGCTTGCAGGGATTCCATCGATTGTTGTAGCTATGTATTCATGCGGCTTAACCAAGATGGCCATGTGACAATGCTTCTCACGGAAATCTTCACACCGGTCAATCGTTTAGCTAGCTTTCCTGGAAAAAAAGTAAGATAATGGGACAAGGGACAACAACAGGGCAGTGAAAGTTTTCAGCTTCATAGATTTCGAGTGAAAACTGGAGTAGTTGGTCCGATGATAGGGATTTTATTATGGTCTTCTTGTCCGTGTAGTACTGGAAGGTTCAACCTGAGTCAAATTCTAAAGCTACAACGTGACAATGATTTCAGTTTCTCATAGTCGTGCCTTTCTTTAGATCAAGTACATTACCTTTGAACCACAGAAACCTACCATATGTGCTTATAATAATTTGTAATTTTCTTGATGCAAAACCATAATCAACATGTAGAACATTTTTTTCTTATGACAGCTGATAGCATTCGTGCTCATTGGAATGACTGAAAAGCAAGTGCTATAATACTCTTTCTCCTGTTGTGTGTGCTCTGAAGGTTTTGGGCTCCTTTACTTTCCATTATTATCTAATATCCTTTCTAGTTTAGCACTATTTAGTTTAACAGTAGTGGATGGCTCCATCTTACTTCTATATTAACAGCATAATTAGATTCATTTTTCTTTTGTTTGAGAGAGAGTTAGCTGGAATTTTTGAATAAAACATAAGTCTAATCCCAGCGAAAAATTCAAGCTATCTTAACCTCCAATTTTGATCAAGTAAACTCAATATTTCTGGGACAGTTAGAGTATCCATCGATCATATTTGAACCTAATACCAATTCATTCATCTCCATACCACTGCAAACACAACAGAACAGAGGCACTTCATCACCCATGGCTGAGAAAGCAAGGTAGAATCACCACACTGGTGGGCACTTCATCACCCAGGTATAACTTTTACTAATTCATGAATAAATATATATTTTTCACTACATACATACTATTTATCTTTTTTTTTCTGTTCTTTTTAGATCAATATTGTTGTGATCTTTCATGTCTTTTATAACAGGGAAAATGGTTGTATATGATAGACATCGAACCGTTTCTGTAAACTGAGTACTAACTGAGTTCCCTAAAAAAAGAACCTTAGTACTAACTGAAATATGATGGAACAGAAAATACAATGAAATCAATACGGAACATGCTAGATAAATATTGCCATGAAACCAGATGACACTGATAATTTTAGTGGAAAACAAAGGACTCTTCTATTATTTTTAGTGAAAAGTTGGTCCACCGACCACTCACATATCCAATTTCCATGATCCTCAACGGAAGTCAGAAACACAACATATCCATGGACTTCTCATTGTTCAAAATCTTCTCTTAGGATTAACCACAACAGCATATCGGGGGTTCAGGAATCAAAATATCAGTTACATCAAGAGTTAGCAATGACCAAACTGGCATGTAACAGAGACACTATAAAAGATAGCCAACATCCAGTTAGGCCAATTTACTGAGGCTATTCCAAAATTAGACGGCATTTCCCCTTTGCAAGCGGTTGCATAGTCTTCAGCGAGGTGTGGTGCAGCTTCCTTGTGAGGGCATATGAACTTCTCCACAAATACCTTCTTGCTCAGCATGACTATGCTATAGTAGTCCCGGTACTGACCTAGCAATCCATTTGCCTTAAGAAACTGGATAATTAGAAGAAGAAACTGTCTCCTGATTTTGATGTATTTTGCCTAAAGTCTCTAATTTTGATGTATTTTTCTTAATTCAGCGAACCGCGAGATGGACTTAGAAGAAGAAACTGTCTCCTGATTGCAGTTGATTAATTAGTATATATGTTGTAGACTTGTAGCATACCTACCTCTATATGGTTTTATATTTCAACTTGATTTCTGAATATTCCAAACCACAGGCGAAGTCCTTTCTTACAAGAAGAAGTTTCTCTTCATAACAGTGAACAAAACTACTGTCAATCAGCTCAGTTCTAGTGCTGTTGGATTTTTTTTAATTGGCTTCTTGCAGTTTTGAAAATTCAGTTTATTCGGTTACTGAAAATTCAGTTAATTCAGTTAAGCACACAAATTTCAGAACTTTTGTGTGCCCTAGTACTTGGTGTTTGTAGAAAACCAGGAGTGTCAATGGGACTAGAATTCACTTGTTCTTATATGGGTTTGTAAAACTTGTTCATGTACTGAATACTAATGCCTTGTGATGCTCCGAATTACTTGTGATGCCTCTGAATTACTTGTGATCACATTGAGAAAGACTTGTAAAGATGATGATCATCTTTAACAGAAAACAATTTGTGATGATTTTGCTAGTTTGCTGGGTTTTGTCTCCGACCATCGTGTCGTGATGATTTTGCAGGTACCCCGAGAGGCCCTTGAGTTTGCCAGAATGTCGATTAACTTCCGTTCCGGCAAATTCGGGTACTCCATATGTCCTATTTTCAGCAAAGGTCATGCTGAAATTTTCCGTGAATTTTAGCATGACTTTGCTAAAAATAGGACATATGGGGTACTTGTGACTAATGCATAGGCCGGGGTATCTTAGTAGTTAATTAAGTAGGATCAAGTGCCCCGGCGTACTTGTGACTAATGCATGGCTTTTAGGGTGCCTCGGTGTCGATAAAAACCGAAATGATGAAAAGTTAGGCTTTTAGGGTGCCTTGGCGTCGAAAAACCCTCAATGATAAAAGCTTAGATTTTAGGATGCCTCGGTGTCGACAAACCCTAAATGATGAGACCATGATCTTGTTCCTTGACAATAACCAACTTTTTGACCAAACTTTGTTTCTATTTAGAGAGAAACATGGCCCACAACGATGAGGCCGGGGGTTCGGGCGGCAAGGCATTCTGGGAGCTGTCCCAGGAGATGGAGGAACAACCTCACTTGTATGAGGCCGCCGCCTTCCCCATCGATCCTGAGACCACGGATGGTGCCGCCGAGGATGACCACACTGATGCCACCACTGATGGTGCCGCCGAGGATGCCACCACTGATGATGGCGGCGCACGCACAGATAGCAGCCAGCCGATGAGGCAACGGAAGGACCGGCGCCCGATCGTGCTCCGCACCCTCAAGGAGGAAGTTACTGAAGTGGACTCCAACGGGAATCCAACGGCGCCCGAACGAATAGTCAAGGGGTACTCGCTTCAGCTCGGGTGCATTGTCCGGAGCACCGTCTCGATCAACAGCGAGAACCTGAGGCATCCTGACCGAGGGAATTTGCGCCACCTCCTCTTCACGAAGCTGCACGAACGATACAAGTTCCCCGCTGAATTCGAAAACACAAGCCTCAAAGGGAATAAAGTGAACAATGCTGCCCTCACGAAGATGAGCAAGGCCCTGTCTACTTGGAAAAGCAATGTGAAGAGAATGATCGAGAAAGGTGAGAGTTATGAGAAGATCAAGGAGAAAAATCCTTCGATCACCGAAGATGACTACAACGACTTCAAGATCAATTGCTCGAGCACCGCAAGCTCCCAATCAAGTGAGTGGGGGAAACAAATGCGGGAGCTGAACATAGGGGAACACACACTCGGTCCCGGCGGTTACAGAGTGGCGGAGCCTATATGGGACAAGGAGGAGGCGGACCGTGCCGAGCAAGGCCTACCGCCCCTCTTCGATAAATACGGTGACAAGCAGACCAGGAACTTTGTCAGGGCCCAGTACAAGAAGGACCCAAAAACAAAGGAGCTTACCACGGATCCGAAGACCAGGCGGCTTGAGCTTGTTCTGGTAAGGAATACACCCCCGCGTAATTAGCTCCATATGGTTGCATTCTAATTAATGAAGCCGAATTTCTAAATGGTTCACATTCCTTCCGCAGGAGACTGAAAGCAGTAGCGCGGGGTCGACTCAGAGCAACCCTTGGGACACCACTCTAAATAGGGGGTTCAATATAATGAAGAACAAGGATAAGCTCAGTAAGCCGACGTCAGCTGGTCGTGTGGCCGGCAAAGGCTTGTCGACAAAATGGGGTCATACTATACCGCTGGTGTGCGAAAGGAGAAAAAGACCAGCTCGGAAAGCCAGGCGCGAGAGGTTCAAGAACTCAAGGCACAGGTGGCGCGGATTCCGGAGATTGTCCAAGAGCAAGTGGAACAACGACTCGGAGCAACGATCACCGCCCTTGTGCCTACCTTGATCTCGGGGTTGAGTGCGTGGATTGCGGGCGGCCAACAGGGGCCGCCCCCGATCCTAGCTTCACGGCCAGCAACTCGCATAATGCGATGGCAGGGCCATTGGTGCCTCCGGCGGAGGCGGCATTGGTGTCTCCGACACCGGCACGGGAGCTTAATGCACCCGGGTGTACGCCGGCCGGCACCTCTGGAGCAAGCGGCCCCTCCGTCAACTGGACGCCCGCCGTTGGCGGTGCCTCTACATTAGCCGAGCTCGACGCCATCATCATGGTAACTAATTAAGCCTCTCTCGGCCGAGGACTTCATCTCCTTGCCTTTGACTGGGCATCCCTAACGCCCTACATGTTTTCGCAGGGCGCCGCCAACGTTCCGTGCACTCTCCTCCACTTCGTGAACAACGAGTTGGTCGATGTCGCCAAGGGCAAAATCGTTCAACCGGGCAACCCCTTGTTCCACGGTACCCAGATGCCACCCAACTTGTTTAGGGTTCAACTGGTTCGGGTGCTGCCAGGCTGCGACGACTTGTTACCTCCGAATCGACCCGTCGGGGCCGACGATGATGATGTGATGACCCTCAGCGCCTGCCTGAGCTGGCCCCTGCTTTGGCCGAAGAGCCAGATTCGTTTGGGGGCGGGGGACACCACCCCAAAGACAACACCGCCAGTCATGCCGGCGCCAAGTCGGCCCCATGGCAAGACCGCCGTAACGGTGCCGGACATCCCTATGCCACTGGATCCAAACATGCATATGGCACAGGATCAGAACGACGACGACGACGACGATGATACATTTGGCAACATCGATCAGTACTTTGCCGAGCATGGGTACGATGGCGACTTCATGGGGCCTGCTTCTCAAGAACCAAACCCAACAAAAGACGTGTGCGATCTAGCTCGTACCGCGGAGAAGCCAAGTTGCAACAGGCGCCGTCTGGCGTTCAGCTCTCAGGAGACGCCTCCAGCTGCCGACTTCACCGAGCCTCAGATAGGCGAGGTGCGAAATATTATCAGCCCCAACACATTCAAGAAGGCGGTCTGTGAGCAAAACTCGGTCCCATTACAGGAGAAGAAGAAGGCACGCAAAAGAAAGAGTAAGAAGGGTGCGAGCCAGCCGGTACCGAGTACGATCCGTGCTCAGGACGGGCCACCTTCACCTAAGGATATCTCGAGGAGGGTGCATGTGGCGGGTAGGGCGGTGCTACCACCAAATATGCTCAATGCTGCAACCGGTGATATGCGGAGTCTGCACGACAGTGTTCTTTCTTTGGAGAAGCGGCGTCTCAGAGAGAAGGATGTGGCATACCCGGTTTTCGTGGCCAAGGTGCCAGAGGGCAAGGGCTTTGTGGATGGCGACATCGGGGGTACGATCGTCCTGCGGTTTGATGACATCTTTGCTATGTTTAACCTTCATCCGTTGCACTACACCTTCGTTCGGCTATTTTCGCTGAGTATGGAGATGCGGATCATTCGCGACAAGACCCCGGACATCGTGATAGTCGACCCCTTCTACATGCGTGCCAAGATCTTGGGCAGCGCTGGGGACCGGCAAGTCGCGAGTTCTTACCTCGAAGGCGTCATTCTGGCAAACCAAGATAAGGATAACTTCCTCGTGCCTTACTTTCCCGAGTAAGTCCTCCCCTCAACCGGCCCGTAACATATGAATTCTTACATTTCGATCGTTTTTCTTTTAACATTCCATGTTTTCTGCAGTGACACACGTTGCACGCTCATCCTCCTAAGCCCCAAATATTCCATGGCCACGTATTTCGACCTGGACCGTCAGTCGAACATAGACTACACAAATGTCAAGAAGGTTCTTGATGATGTTCTCCCCGGCTACGCCAAATCTGGAGGCACCTTCACCAGTCCTATTCGTAAGTACGGCAAGCATGTGTTCTCCCACAATACGACGTTCTGCTGCATCAAGCAGCCGCCTGGCAGTCAGAAGGGTGCCTACTACGCCATCCATCACATGCGGGCGATCGTACGGGACCATCATCAACTTCTGCTACCGAGTAAACTCCAAGATTGGGCCGCGAGCGTGTCGGCAATCCAGGACGCGGACCTCCGAAAAGAATTCTTTCGCATCCAGTCGGAGTTTGCGGAAATCATCCATCAAGATGTCCTTCGTACCTCGGGGCAGTTCTACCTCAGAAATCAACCGTCCAACAGTGACATCGACACAAATGCAGGATGACAACGCCCGTTCTTTCATGACTCCCACGATAGACGGCGGCTTCATCCACGCTCCGGTCCCTTGAGTCGAGTTGTCTAGTTCTGAAACATCGATTGGCTCATGTTGTAATTAAACTTTAATGAACTTGTAGTATGTCTCTTTGGTTTCGAGAGTCGTTCAACTTAGATGTAATCGATGCTATTAATGTCTTGCTTTTCTCTTCCGATCGTTCTGTTGCATACTTATATATTGCTTATGTATTGTCTGTGAATTGGTAATAACGTTTCGTTTGGCTAGTGCATAGCGATGCCGACGTATGTCGTGTACAAGGGTAAGGTTCCCGGAGTCTACGATGACTGGCAGGAGTGTTGGAGACAGGTTCACCGATTCAGCGGTAACAGTTACAAAGGGTACACCACTAGGGTCGAGGCCGAATCTAGATACGCCCGCTATCTAGCGGGAGAGGGGAGGGAGCGTTGGAGGAACCGGATGAAGACGAGTTTCGTCGTGATGATGCTCATCGTGATGACCGCAGCTCTCTTCTATGTGATGGTAGTTTAGATGATCGATATCGACTTGTAATGCGAAGATAAACTCGCTACTCGCGGTCTCGAGACTTGTAATATAATGTTCTATCTTTGTTCGGTCTTTTCAATTCGGAGACTAATATGATGAATTGTATTCGGAGACTAATATGATGAATTGTATTCAAAGACTAATCTTCTATTGTATTTGATGAATCTATTGTTGATGTGTGCTATCTATATTTTGTCAAATTATACATTTTGTAACCTGTGCAAAAAACAGAAAATAAAAAAAATAAAAAACTAATATTCATACTAATGGCGCATCACATGACAGTGCGCCATTAGTATGACAGTGCATACTAATGGCGCATCACCGGGTAGTGCGCCATTAGTATGCTGCGGTTACTAATGGCGCATCCAGAGGTGGTGCGCCATTAGTATGCCAAAGCACCTGGGTATACATGCCCCCTGGGAGGCATACTAATGGCGCACCCTCGCATATACTAATGGCGCACCAGGTGGTGCGCCATTAGTATACCAGATACTAATGGCGCACCAGGTGGTGCGCCATTAGTAAAAATTACTAATGGCGTGCTATCAATGGCGCACCAGTGATGCGCCATTAATGGCCATATTAGGTGCGCCATTAGTAGTGGTATTTCTAGTTGTGTCTGGGATGTTGTGCTGCACACTACTGAATCTCTGAATGTACTTGCGCAGGGGCACTCCTTCCTTCTGGGCGAGTATATGAAGATCACTCTCCTGGCCATGGGGCTTGTGTCCGCCGGTAAAGGCGCCGACAAACTGATGGCATAGATCAGCCCAAGAGGATATGGAGTTGTCCGGCAAATCCATGAGCCAGGATCTGACGTTGGGCTTGAGCACCAGTGAGAAGTAGTTGGCAAGGATCTTGTCATCTCGTTCCCCGGCAGCTTGCACCGTGATGGTGTAGATGCTGAGGAACTCTGACGGATGCGTCTTGCCGTCGTACTTCTCCGGTACGTCTGGCTTGAAGTTCTTTGTACTGGGCCACTGGACTTGCCGCAGCTCACGAGTGAACACAGGACAACCTACCGCGTACGGCAGATCGCCTGGTTCCCCTGGCGCATGCATGTCAATAGAGGGCCCAGCGCGCTTATCGGATTGACGTCGCGCTTCTCTTCGGCGCTCGATGCGGGTTCGAGCGTCTTCTTGTTGTCGATCATGAAGAACTTGGCGCTGATCACGTCGAGCTCGTGGATCCGACGATGCAGTGGAGTCGCTGTCGAGGTGGATCCGGCGAGTCGGCAATTTTGGCCTTCGGGGCGGTGATTGCATGGTAGTTGCACCTCCGCCCGTTTCGTCGCCACCGGCTCGCGTCCGGCGGTCCTGCCGCGGCGGCGACGCGCTCGGCCGCCGTGGAGTGTCGCCGTTTGCGTAGCCGATGAGACTCTGAATGGTGGCCCTCCATTCGTCGATCTTGTCCGACGTCGGAGGGTAATCTAGGAGAAGTTGAGCTCGCGCCAAAGCTTCTGCTGGAGTGGTGGGTGGCAGTGGCGGACGGCGCGAGGAGCGGGACGTGCTCGAACTTCTATCTATGTTAGAAGGAGCAGTATCCCGTCCAGGCGACCGTGCTCCGCTTGTGCCAGCACGCTGGCGTGCATGCTGGTCTTGAGCGTCCCGAGATCCACCAGCTTGGTCTTGGGCTATCATGCGTATGGCACTGCTAGTGCCATGACGCTGTTGATCTTGCGCCTCCTGAGAGTGGCGTGGAACATGTACAGTCGCCGAGGTTTGTGCAGCCTTGTTCTTGGACCTGGCGGCATCATGAGCTTCCTCGTCGACGTCCTTTCTTCCGCCGGCGTCCATCCCACCACTCGTTTGCTCCAACGGTGGTGGAAGTGACGTGGATGGAGCGGCTGCCGCCGAAGTCTTCTTCTTCCGTGGCATGTTGATGAAGGGAATAAAAATCTAGCTCGTGTGAACGCCGGATCTGGTTCACACAATCTCAACACCCCCTACCTGGCGCGCCAAAGATGTCGGGGAAACTGATCCACGAACACCTATGGGGCCGGCGGACCGGGCCCCTTTCGGTTCGGTGGGGGGCGGAGGTCGCACGAAGAGCAGATCGAGGCGAGGCACACGAGCAGTTTACCCAGCTTCGGAGCTCTCCGGAGAGATAACACTCCTACTGCTGCTTGTATGGTTGTATTATCTGGTGTTCTTGCTCTCTCGAGAGAGAGCGTGATGTTTTCTGGGCTACGAATGAATCGAAGCAAACTGTCCGAACCTCCGAACCTCTTCTACGTTGCGCATGGGTCACCGACAGGTGGCAACGCAGAGGAGGGTAAAAACGTAAAAAGTGAGGTAGTTGATACAGTTGCTTGTACAGTGCACCCTACCTAACCCTGACGGCAGGGGACAAGGGCATTAAATGCCCGTCTGAGTCGCCAGAACAGTGCAGAAAAGGACCGTTAGGGGCGCCATCATTCGCCACGATGGCGATCTTGTCAGCTTCGCATGCCACTGCGCACCGCTGGCTGCACAGCCTCCCGCCACGCGCGCCCGGAGAGGCCCCTAGAGCGACACGTTGGTGGATGCACTGGAGCGTGGGCGCAGAGTGGCCGCCTGCCGCGGCAAGCGCCTTGCCGCTGTTGTTATCTCGCCGGGTCCAAAAGCTCGTCGCTCACCGGGCCTCGGGGTACCTTATTTAGTCTTCCCGGCAAGCTCCTCTTGCCGGGGCCTTGTTGCCTTGCCGGAGCGCGTGGCGCGTCGTGGCAAGTTCCTTGGAGTGCCTTGGTTGGCCTTCCCGGCAAGCTCCTCTTGCCGGGGCCTTGTCTCCTTAGCTTAAATACTTTGTTCTTGGATGGCTCCAAGAGAACCTTGGGGGATCTTGGTGTTCACCCGGCAAGCCCTTGCCGCGGGGTGCTGCAACTGCCCGTGCACAAGTTCGGGGTACTAGGGTACCCCTATTCTAGTACACCGACAACTTGATAATGATACGTGTGATGTTAAGATGCCATCGCTTGAGGGTAAGGCTTGGGCAGGCGCAAATGGATATTTGGTTGTTTATATTGGGTCCAACTGCGAGTGGGAACTTGTGAATGTCTACACTCGTCATCGGGTTCCACTTCCAAAAATCTCAGCAGACTTCTCAGAGGTTGAGTACACCGGTATTCTACGCATGTTCAAATACGATCATGGTGATTGTCTTTTACGGAAGATAGCAATTTGTCGAGTTCCCAATCGCTCTTGGAATTACAAGAACTATGTAGTTGTTGCTATCTTCACCAAGCCTGTTGCTGTCCTTCATGGTTCGACTGGATGGATATTGCTCAAAAATCAGTTTTTGTACATGGATGAGTACTGTGATGCAATTCCATACGTGGGTCTTGTGTTTGCTTCCACCACTCATGTCATTGTTTTTGCATGGGATCCTCGTAGTTTCGATACATTTGTCTTCCACCGTAATTATAATTATTTCACCCATGATAACCCACAAGTGTAGGGGATAATCGTAGCCTCTTTCGATAAGTAAGAGTGTCAAACCCAATGAGGAGCTAAAGGTAGAACAAATATTATCTGAAGTCCTATCTGCCACTGATACGACTCTACGCACGCTTAGTGTTCACCTTACCTAGAACAAGTATGAAACTAGAAGTACTTTGTAGGTGTTGTTGGATAGGTTTGCAAGATAATAAAGAGCACGTAAATATAGACTAGGGGTTGTTTAGATAAAGAAGCAATAAAGTTAGTTTTAGTAGAGAGCTTTTTGTCACGAGAAAGTTATTTGTCCCTAGGCAATCGATAACTAGATCGGTAATCACTATTGCAATTTTACTTGAGGGAGAGGCATAAGCTAACATACTTTCTCTTCTTGGAACATATGCACTTATGATTGGAACTCTAGCAAGCATCCGCAACTACTAAAGATCATTAAGGTAAAACCCAACCATAGCATTAAAGCATCAAGTCCCCTTTATTCCATATGCAAACAACCTACTTACTCGGGTCTGTGCTTCTGTCACTCACACCACCCACCATAAGCAAATCATGAACATATTGCAAACCCTACTGCAGGGATCCCTCACACTTGCGTGACACGGACAGCACCATAGGACAACACCAATAATAAAACATGCAACTCAAACCAATCACAATCATCAATTAACCCATAGGACCAAAGGATCTACTCAAACATCATAAGATAGCCATACATCATTGGGAAATAATATATAGCGTTGAGCACCATGTTTAAGTAGAGATTACAACGAGTAAGAGAGGGGTTACACCGCTGCATAGAGAGGGAAGAGTTGGTGATGAAGGCGGTGAAGTTGTTGGTGAAGATTGCGGTGATGATGATGGCCCCCGACAGCGTTCCGGCACCAATGGAAGCAAGGGGAAGAGAGCCCCCCTTCTTCTTCTTCTTCCTTGACCTTCTCCCTAGATGGGAGAAGGGTTTACCCTCTGGTCCTTGGCTCCCATGGCGTGGGAGGGGCGAGAGACCCTCCGAGATTGGATCTATCACTTTGTCTCTCTCTGTTTCTGCATTCTCAGGTTCTGCCATGGCACCGTTTCTTTTATATCCGGAGATCCGTAACTCCGATTGGATTGAAACCTTCGCCAAGATATTTTTCCAAAAATTAGCTTTCTTGCGGCCAAAGAAGAGCAGCAACCGCCTTACAAGGGGCCCATGAGGGTCAGGGGCGCGCCCAGGGTAGGCAGGCGTGCCCCCTGCCTCGTGGCCACCTCGGGCACCGTCTCGCGTTGATTTTACTTCCCAAAAATCATAAATATTCCAAAAATAAGCTCCGCCCGTTTTTATCCCGTTTGGACTCCGTTTGATATGGGGTTTCTGCGAAGCATAAAACATGCAACAAATAGGAACTAGCACTGGGCACTGGTCAATATGTTAGTCCCAAAAATAGTATAAAAAGTTGCCAAAAGTAAATGAAAGTTGAATAATATTGGCATGGAACAATCAAAAATTATAGATACGATGGAGACGTATCAAACCACATGCATGCGGGTTAGCAAGTTTCCCTTTACTAATTAACCTTCTTCTTGTGTTTCCAAGGTCATGTGAACATTCGACCACCTATACTTGAAAATTTCTATAACCAAGGGGGAGATGACGATGGTGATGATCACGAGCATGAGGACGAGCAGTGCCCATATACTCAGTGGCGCCTGGTAACTAATTCCGATGGATCACCTCTTCTTGTCTGTATACAGCCCACTGTTGATGTTACTACTAAGGAAGCAGGTGTTGTCTCCCATGGTCGCACTCTCCGGACCTATTCGAACACCCGTCGCATGGTATTCGGGATGGATACTAGTGTGCTAGCGCCAACACCTTCTCCCTGGTCCAGAATTGATAGTCTTGGAGAAAACTCGCTCTTCCTTGGAAAAAACTATCCAATGATGGTGAAAGGCGATCCAAATGATGTTGACACAACATTACTACCATTTATGAGAAGCAACTGTATCTATACCTCGGACATTTTGGTGGTTCCCTACCCTAGTACTGATATAGTAGGCCACTTCAGCCTAGATAATCAGTCCTGCGTTGGTCTCGAGATCGACAATGGATGGCCCTTCCCAGAGAATCAGTTGTGGTTCAAAGCAAGCGTTTGCAACGCCGAGGATTGGTTGAGTTGAAGTTCATTTCATTACTTGTTATTTGTGGTGTGATGAAAACTTTAGTATTTATAATGTATCCTCATTGCCGATGTGGGTTGATGACCTGTTCTATGTAATAAAATGATATGCATGTGATAAACTTACTAAATTTATGAATGGCTTTCGAGTCGCTTCTCTGAGTGAGTGCTGCGACACGCCAAATAAATATTATCCGAATAAATAATTGTGCGTGCATTGCAACAGGTTATTGGATGAGGCCAATCAATAATAGTAGTACACTATTTGTACTAGCTTCACATGCTTCACGCGTCGGGCGGGTGTTTTTACTGTAGCCAAATGTTAATGTGTTCATTGTACATAACCAGCACCTCGAATCCTCGATACTACTAGTACTATATAAGCAGTAGGAGTAGTATGGTGGCGTGGGCCAGAACAAGCATCCACGTCTACGAGTACGACACACGCCACGAGCATGACATCCATCTGACACCACATTTCTTAGAGTCCGTGCTAGAGAAATCTCTTCAACCTCGTTGCTTCTCTAACTCAGCCATTGCGCGGCAGGCGAGGTGGGGGTTTGCCGATAGTCGGTTTCCTCAATAGCGGTCCCACTTGTAAGGCCAACTCCGACGCATGACCCCAAACGGACCTCTGTTGTGCACGAACTCCAATGATAATTTTGACTAGAAAAGCAAGACCAAAGAAAACAAGAACCACAAGAATACATTTTAGAAGATATCCAACTTCCATAACTGCTCCTGTAAGTTGGATTAGTGCCTTCTCGATGCATTCATTGTTGATCTGCGGAGACTCGATCTTGCGTGCTTATTTCTTCTTCGAGTGTAAAGAAGTAGACGTTGCTTCCTCGCATCTAGTCTCATGTCTAGCCTATATTCTAGTATCAACAAGTGAACTAGTCTCATCTCTAGCCTCTATGGTAGCTAAAAGTGCTAGAACATCTACTAAATTGCGCTCTATCAATATATCAATGTACTCTTATTCCCAATACCAAAACTTGAATCCATTCTACACAATAAAAATTTTAAGTTAGCACAATTAGTCTAATCCGAGAGCACAACCAAAGATTTGGTCGAGTTCTTCCTCCTTTTGCCGACATGTGGGACATACATCATCTAGGTCGTCTCGTGCAAGAAAATAGGGTGGTAGTTGAAGCTACGTGATGTGCATCTTGGGTTAAACTATAAATAGAATCTTACTACTCTTGAGTAACTCCAAAAGCGGCCACCGAAGATCTTTATTGGATATGTTTTTCATCACCAACACGTCGAGGTGAAAGATGTGCAGTTTTAGTGGGTCCTCTTGCATTTTCACTGACATGTGGGACCGCATATGAGAAAATAGACGATGGGCTACGCGCGTCCGCTGGTTGGCTCAGAAGAGAGATAGAGGAGGGCTGAGCACGGACTACAGGAAATTTGTTCTACGTAACCAGCACCTCGATATAGGCTCGATATAGTGGGGTGGCATGGGCCATACTAGCATTCACGTCTAGCAGTACGGCACACGCCACCCACACGAGTCCCATCCGACAGAAATTTTCTTGGAGTCCGTGCTACAACCATCTCTTCTCCCTCCTGTTTTCTTAGCCATCGCGCGGCGGGCGGGGTGGGGGTTTGCCAATAGTCGGTTTGCTCAAGTGCGGTCCCACTTGTAAGTGAAAATGCGACACCGCACGCATTCCCCCTTGAGCAGCGCGTCGGACCAACCGTGTGGGGGTGCGACACGAACACGGCAGGCTTTTCCTTTTGAACTTGTAGCTTGTAAAATTTGGTTCTGCTCCATGGCGCGACCGATAGATAGAAATTAACGATTTTCCCTAGAGTAATGAGAAGTTTGGTTCCGGTGTCGTTCATGCATGGAGTACGTATGAAAATTATGAAGTTGACGCGTAAGGTAAGATAATTACTAGTAGTACCATATAGTACTACATGGATTTGACGAAAATATAAAAATACATACGGATCCATCAACGACATCCTCACGCCCTAGTGCGTCGGGTTACCAATTAACGTGTGAGGAGCAGCGGTGTTGGCGGTGAGCTAAACGTGCTTCTGAACAATGCCATCCAAGCTTGCCCTGCGGTCCAAGAAGGCCAGCGTCCTATCGTCCTCCTCTTGCATGTAGTAGTCCTTGTGGACGATTTGCGTGTAGACATGGGTGATTATGTCGATGGTGTCTTGCTGCGCCAGGCGCTGCGCGGCGAGCGCAACCTCGAGGTGGACATTCTCCGGCATGACGGCGGGCAGTCGCAGGGCCACCAGTGCGTCGAAGAGGTTGTCACCATAGTGGCCATTGAGGGTGGTGGGCATCATAGAGCCTCGGCGCGTCGACTGGAGGCGTACGTCAAAGTCGTCCGCGAGCTTCTTGACGACGGTGAACTTGTCGAGGAAACCGACAAGGACCTCGTCGAACAAGGAGACGAAGTTGTCATCCAAGCGGCCCCTCGCACTGGCGGCCTCAAGCAATACCTGGAGACGTTCCTCAGTGTCGGGCCGCAGGCCGGCGTCGTGGACCATCTAGCACAGCTGGATGATGCTCGCGCTCATCGCCTCCATGGGTCTAGCTTTGCTTCTAGTCAACTGATCCTGCGATTCGAGTGATCACTCTTGCCCTTGGTTAGCATGCGTAGGTGCATAGGATTTTGTACTACTCCTCGGCCCTCTACTGCACCTTCCTTTGGCTGTATGATAGGTGGGCCAGCCACCCGTTGGGCCCACGTCTCATTCACCCAAAGGCAGTTGCAGTAAGTCAATGAAGCTGCGTCCCCCTCCATGCCGGTGCAGTATAGTCATCTCACTGGACTTCTAGTTGGGACCAAACGAGAGAATTTTGATGTTTACTGGTTTATTTGTCCCCTTTGCATTTTGCGCCAAGTTTTGACCTTTGATTTAACTAATAAAATGTTAATGCATGTAAACAAAAATGTTGTGTAAGAAACCTTACGAAAACAAAATAATCCCAAAACACTTAGGCACGGTACATTAACTCCCTCCTCGTTTCCTATTTCATGACATATCAACCAATGAGAGATGTGGGGCATGCATGCTTTCAATGACTTGAGACTACCAAACATGACATGCAAGGTTTAGTTCATTGCATGTAATCCTATTAATTAGCAAAAAGACATTAAGTTCTCTCACCGATAGTAATAAAACTATACACCATGTATTTATTTACAGAGGGAGTAGTACATTTTTTGTGACATTCATTACTATATATTGCTAGTCAAATACTAAAATCCAGATGGATGTGGTAGTACTCCTAAATGCAGATGGTGGTGCTACTAGTACTAGTAGTAGTACTACCAATGTAGTAGGAGTACTAGCACTGTACTACCCGTTGGTCAAATTATTACATGTTGCTCCTCACAGTGAAGTAACAAGACCCTGCGCCGGAGATAACACCCGAGTAAAGGCGCCGTGTTCGGCATACCATAGTCAGCCTCACCATATGCAGTCACTATCATCATGGCTGTAGAGCTAGCCTGCTTACATGTAGCCATGTTCGACATAATTTCCCGTGCGTAGATGCTCGTGCATTGCACGGAACACCAACATTGGGGGTGAACGGCGCCAGTAGTGGCCATCGCGCCAGATTTTTCCCTGGCCTTCTAGATGTGGTGGGGAGGAGATAAGGTTGATTGTGAGAGACAAGGAGTTGTTTGTAAGTAGGGAACAAGTGCGGGCATCTTTTTGCAAAAATGGAGAAGTTTGGTTTGTATGCGTCAGATCTAGATCCGATGGCTATCGGTGAAAGATGGGAGGCACAACATCATCACCAACTCAGGTCCTGTTTGATTTGCAGGATTTTGAAAACGCAGGAATAGGACACGGCAATATTACATGTTTCAAACTGATATTACAAATGTTAGGAGTAATGCTGCACCTATGAAGAGGGAATTACTAGGAAGTTTACGTAAGAACTTTCGTTACTTTAGGTGGATGCAGCATTATCGTACAAACTAAAATCCACCACCCTGACAAGTCACTAATGGGAAAATAAGTTTTCGAGTCTCTGGCCACTTGATGTTTCAAAAACAAATTCAGCTACTGCAGAGACTTTGTCATTTAGGCTCAGACGCTTGTCGTGATCAGCACGCCATTCAATGTTGCGCCAGAGAACGCCAGACCTCATTACCTTGAGCTCACTTGCCTCCAGAACAAAGAAACTTCCCAATTTAATCTCAGATGTGCTGCCTCGGTAGTCGATCAAATCAATTTCTGTAAGATGGAGATCAAGGCATTCGATGAGATTGTTATAGTGTAGCAAATTTTTCACTTTCGGGTCTTTTTTTATCTGCAAAAGTAGATAACATATTAGAGCAGTTGGCTGTATAAGATTGTCGTGTCATCAAGAGGTACCAATATCATTGGCTCACACGATAGGGTTGGCTGGCTAGTGATATTTTTTACTCTCTCTCTCTCTCTCTCTTTCTGTTTCCTCTCATTTAACTAGGATCACGTGAAGAGCTTGGGCATTTGTTGCCTTCCACTATGTGGTCGATGCCATATTTCGCAAAACTATGCCACATATTATGCATCGATGTCAAATCAAAAGACTTTGGCACCGCTCTCGCGATGTGGGAGAGTTCGCACCGGTGTGCACACAGACCCACATGTATAAACAAATCAATCAAACCAAATACACCAGCCTCTCACTCTCCCAAACAAGTGTTTTCATTGCCTCGGTCCTCTCTCTCTCCCACGCAAGTGTTTTTTCATTGCGTGAGTTAATTTGGCACCGGACCAAAGTAGGTGATCTAGATTGGGGCACCAGGTGAGCACTGGAGGGGCATCGAGGCCAAATGCATAACAAGTGAATTTGGCACGTGTTTTGGCCTACATAGCCCACTTTTGTACTCCCTCCGTCCCAAAGTTCTTGTCTTAACTTTTTCTAAATATGGATGTATCTTGTTACATTTTAGTGTTAGATACATCCGTATCTAAACAAATGTAAGACAAGAATTTTGGGACGGAGGGAATACTACCTCGTATTTAGTATAAAATTTTGACCATAGATTTACCTAAGAAAATTCCAATGCATGTCACTAAAAATTACACCATTTGAAATTATGTTCAAATACGAATCCAACGATACAATTCTTAGTGACATGCATTAACATTTTGTCAGTTAAATCTATGGTCAAATTATGATACTACAAAATAGGAAGAGTAAACTAGGACGGAGGAAGTACTTGCTCTTAGGATAACCATAGAGTTACTGGAGTAGTCTAAGTTACTTTCCACTATGACTAGCCTAGGCTACTATAGTAGTACAGCATAAAAATGATGCAGGCTACTATATTCTGTAGCTTTCATCTGTGTTCTCCCTTTAGTTTTTGAGACATGTTGCTGCTAGATAACCCCAGTCCTACTATTTATGTCGTCTCCTACAGACACTCATTACATAAATCTAACTACTAGTTGTCTTCCATGCATGTCAGATATAATTGCACACACTGATATATCCACAAGAACCTCACGAAGCAATGTAAAGGCCAATAAACTTGATGTCAATGATACCCAATATGATGGAACATGTAAAGGCAGTTCTTCAGAAGACTTGCAGAAAGATGATGAATCCTCTTCACCCCACAAGGTCCTTGCTGTAACTTGGCCTTGATATGGGTACAACATGCATATAATGTCCTGGAGTGTATCTACTCTGTTGCAATGCCATTTACTTAGCATGCTGATCATGCATGTAAATATATCATGCCTTCCTATTTTTCAGTACCTATTCCTTTCATGATAACATGTTTTCAAATTCAAGTATTGTCATTCTACTCTATCGCAATCCATCTGCTTAATTGGTACATCATGCTTCTGAATATCTTATGCATTGTTATTCATCAGTATGTACTTCATCTGTCTACCATACCATGTTTTCTTTACATTGAAGTGATGTTCTAGTGCTCTGTTGCAATGCGATCTTAGTTTCCCAATCATACACGTGTATGTTGCCTTAGTTTTTTCTGTATGTATTCCGCTAGCATATAGTTTTACATTCAACTAGTGTTTTTTTATTGTGTTGTCCTGTCATATCCCTAGCTCTTACACCATACTCCCTTCGTCCGGATTAAATGTTGCATGAGTGTACTACCTCATACCATGCACATTACTGAATTGTAGTGCTGCTCTGGTTGCCCATTCATTCATTGTGTCAATGTTGCTTTCGTATTACCTTACCTGGCTGATGATAGCTGTGCCATATTGTGTTAATTTGGTGTAGGCTAGTTGCCAAAACATTCGTTGTGTCAATGTTGCTTTCCTATTATCTGACTTGGCCAATGATAGCAATGCTAGTGTGTTAATTTGGTGCGTGCTGCTGAAGATAAGAAGACAAACTCTGAAAACAGCAAGGCAACCCCATTGTTTCTTTCCAATAAATCTAGGCTAGGTAATATGGCAATAACTCATGATTAATCTATTTGGTTACCCTCCTAATTTATGTTATGATGCAGGGGTCGAGACGCTCTCCACTATCAATAATACAAGCCTGCAAAAATCACCATCTGAATCTGTTCAGTATCCTCTGTCTCGAATGCAACGGAATAAATGTATGCTTGTGAACCAATTAATGGCGGACGCAATGATGAAATGTTGGAGGAATTAGAGGTCCAGAGTCGTGCAGCACAACAACTGATCAATGTTTTCAGAGACAATATAGCAAAGCAGCAAGAACTTGCCCACATGCTTATGGGCATCATTCGTGCCGAGGTTGCAGATTGTGACGTTGTAGATCTTTAGGTTCTGCTAATTTATTTGAACTGGCATCAATCTTTGATTGCCCAGTGGATGTAATTTCCTGTAATATATGCTGGATGTGCAACATTTTTTCCTGTATGACGTACCTTTGCTTGAACGGTTTTGGTCCTGCGTATAATTGCTCGTCGTAATGGGCTCAAATTATCTAATTTGGCCTAAAGACATGTACAACCTTTAGTGGGCCCATTAAGTTAATGAGCCGTTACTAGGCCGAAAGTTAATGGTCGGCCCTCTTACCTCCCGGTGGTTAACAGGCCGACATTGAAGCGGGGAACAGGTGGGCCCAATTGATTTCACGGGCCATTACTAAGTTTGGGCTACATATGAACCAATTATACTGTAGGCCTTTAGCAGGCCGAAAGAGACAGCGGGCTTGTACTGTACCATGAAGAGCATGGGCCGCTAAGAGGCCGAAAGTCAGGTTGTATTGCAAATGGCCCAACTGTGTTGTGGGCCTTTAGCAGGCCGAAAGAGAAACCGGGCTGGTATTGGACCATGAAGGGCATGGGCCGTTAAAAGGCCAAAACTAAGGTCCGACTACAAATGGCCCAACTCATTTATGGTCCATTAATAGGTCGAAAGGCACACAAGGCCGGGAATTGGCCCAACACTTAAATGGGTCGCTAAAAGGCCAAAACTCAGGTCCGACTACAAATGGCCCAACTGATTTATGGGCTGTCAACAGGCTGAAGAAGACACCGGGCCAGAAATTGGCCCAACACTTAAATGGGTCGCTAAAAGGCCGAAACTCAGGTCCGACTACAAATGGCCCATCTGATTTATGGGCCGTCAATAGGCTGAAAGACACACCGGGCTGCAAATTAGCCCAACATCTAAATGGGTCGCTAAAAGGCTGAAAGATGTACATCCTGAAAATTGGCCCATCCATTGAATAGGCCATTAACAGGCCGAAATCTCATCGGGCCAATATTGAGCCCAAATATATAGTGGGCTGTTAATGGGCTCGAACTGACGATGGGCTGCAATGGTGTCAAATCTTTAATAGGCCGTTGACGGGCCGAATTGGCACATCTTGTGGGCTTAAATGGACCTGACACAAGTAGGCCTTATATTGGCCGGCCTGCTAATTTTTACTAGGCCGGCCTTTTTCACCGGAATGGGCCACTGTTGGGCCGTGCCACATGTCGACCTATCATTGGTGCCTCCTGTCCAATGAGTGGATGACATTTGTCCCAACGGTGAGGAAACACGTGTTTCCTCCGGCCAATGATGATTTTACACGTGGAAAATCCCCATTGGTCCGGGCTGTCAACAGGTTATCGGATCCAAAACCAGACCCGATAGCTTAACGGCGTTCCGTTATGGTGGATGCCATGTGTCGGTCACCCTTTGTAACGCCCCAATATTGATGCGCCAGGTGTCTGACAGTTATTCGCCATCATTGCCATGTCATTTTCTTGTGTGTTGCATTTTGACATGTCATCATGTGCATTGCATTGCATACGTGTTCGTCTCATGCATCCGAGCACTTTCCCCGTTGTCCGTTTTGCAATCTGACACTCCTATGTCCTCCGGCGTCCCCCTTTTGTCTCTTGTTCTAAGTGGGTGTTAAATATTCTAGGAATGGACCGTGATTTGCCAAGCGGCCTTGGTACACCATCCGTAGACCGCCTGTCAAGTTTCATGCCATTTGGAGTCCGTTTGATACTCCAATGGTTAACCGGGGAACCGTAAAGGCCTCTTCTATGTGCAGCCCAACACCCCTCCAAAGTGGCCCAATAATCCATCCAAACACCCTCCATGCTCTCGGTTGTTCGACCACGATCGTGTGGGCGAAAACCGCTCCTCATTTGGACACTCCTAGCTCCCTCTACCTATAAATATGTTTGCTTCCACCGAAATTCTCGGTCTAACCCTAGCCTCCTTCCACCTCGCGCCGCCGGACATGTCCGCGCCACCGTCCCGGGCCAATTGCACATCGCCACGTCACCCCGCCGGCCTCCTCTCTCTGCACCCACCGCCGCGGCCCGCACGGCGCAACGTCGGCCCGCCCCGGGCC
>NC_057798.1:314727814-314898072 GCF_018294505.1 Triticum aestivum
GTGCTCGTTCGCCGCCTCCTTGCTCCACCGTCATGCCCGCGCACCACCGCCCGCATCCGGCGCCGCCCCGCCATGCCCGCGCCGCCTCCTCCTCCACCAACTCCGGCGACCCCACCGGCGTCCGTCTTCGGTCAGATCCGGGCGGGTGGATGAGATCCAGCCGTCCCGTGATCCAAACGGCCTCCCCGTGCCCGGATCTGCTCGTCCCGATCCAGAAGTCCTGAGATTTGCATATTCTGGTGCTAACTTTGCCATGCCATATCTCCATGCATACAACTCCGTTTTGTGTGCATGATATATCGAAATGTTCATCATGATGTGCTCTTCATTTTGTTCCATTGTGCCATGCTTGTTTGAGTCCATATTGATGCCATTATCATCGTCGCAAGAGTGCTATATGATGTTAACTGCTGTCTCTTAACAGAACTTGGTGATTTGTCTTTTTCATTGCATTTTGTGTGTGCATCTTATGAGCTTGATATCTACATGTGTTTTGTACTACATCATACCATCTTTACAGTGGTGCCATCCATGTATTTTTGTGTGCCTTGTGGTGAGTGCATCAAGGTCGTGAAGTAGGGTACTTGTTGTTACTGTTTTGCTAGGCTGAATCTGCTATATCATGATGCTATATAAACCCGCCGCTACGAATCATTCTATGCATAATCTGGAGATGTTCACTAAGGCTGTTTTGTTACATATTTCATGCTCTTTCCATACATGCCCCTGGTTGCATTTATAGCTTGTTGTACCTTGTTGTAATATTGCTCTCAAATTGCTAAATAATGTTGCTGTCAGCCTGTTAATATTAAGTTCAGTTTTGCCATGCGATTTGCTAGTGATCTATGTATCCTATGAACTTTCTCTTACCATTCTTAGATGCACAAACATGTATTATTACTGTTGGTTACTTTTCCATGCCATGTATTGCTCTATGGTGAGTTGTACAAGCTCACCAACATGCCTACTTATTGTTGTTCCTGCCATGTCTGAAACTCTGAATCTGTCATATCATTTTCCATGTTTGCATGGATGCTACCATGTTTTCTGTTGATCTTTGGAATTAGTTCATTAACGGAGTTTTGTTCTTTGTCTATAGTATTAGCATGTCATGCCTTTGTTTGCCATGTGAAGTTCGGTAACATGTTTTTTGATAGCTCTAAACATTGCAACCTGATGTTATTCCTGTTAAGTCTGAAACTGTTATTATTTGCAATCTTGCCATGTCCTTTTGAGCATGTTATAGTGTTTTCTACAGATAGCTCAGTGTTCATGTTTTGTTATGCATTACCTGTACTTCATGCCCATGCCTTTTTTTCACGTTGAGATGCTGTAGCATATTGTTTTGATGCTTGCTAGATGCCTACTTGCTGTTTTGGACAGTTTGTCCTTCAAACTTGTAGAGTGTATGCGTTGAACCGTTGCTTCGTTTGAGTGTGATCTATATGAAACTTGCTTAGATTTGCATGTAGTTTCATCTTGTCATGTTTAATCCTTGTTTTGAGGTGTTTGCTTGATGTTTGTATGCATTTTGCAACAATGCCATGTTTAACTTGTTTTGCTCATATCTTCTAAGCCGTAGCTCCGAATTAAATGAACTTTATATGTAACTTGACTAGAATCTTTGTAGATCATCGTGGTGCATCTTAACTTGCTGTTTAACAACTTGATCAGAAGGTTTATTCGGTTCTGGAGCAATTTCTAAATTTGCATATGTGGACTTACCGGAATTGTTATATGTTATTTCCGGCCTCATTTAAACTTCCTTTGAAGTGTTGCTCTTGTATGCATCATCTCTTGCTATGAATAGCCTCATCTAGTCTTGTCATGCATCATCCTTGGTAGAGCATCATGTCTTGCCTATGTGTTGTGTGTTTACCTTGTTGTTTGCTCCTTCTTGTTAGTTCCTGTTTTGTTGCGATCGTGAGGATTCGTTCGTCTACGCTTGGTTCGTCTTCGTGCCTTCATCTTCTGCATGGACTCGTTCTTCTTCCTTGCGGGATTTCAGACAAGATTACCGTCACCTTGGATCTCATTACTATTGTTGCTATGCTAGTTGCTTCGTTCTATCGCTATGCTGCGCTACCTATCTTGTTCTTCAAGCCTCCCAATTTGCCATGTCAGCCTCTAACCTTTTTCACCCTTCCTAGCAAACCGTTGTTTGGCTATGTTACTGCTTTTTCTCAGCCCCTCTTATAGCGTTGTTAGTTGCAGGTGAAGTTGAAGATTGCTCCATGGTGGACAGGATTATGGTTGGGATATCACAATATCTCTTATTTAATTAATGCACTTATATACTTGGTAAAGGGTGGAAGGCTGGCCTTATGCTTGGTGTTTTGTTCCACTCTTGCCGCCCTAGTTTCCTTCATATCGGTGTTATGTTCCCGAATTTTGCATTCCTTACGTGGTTGGGTGATGTATGGGACCCCCTTGACAGTTCCCTTTGAATAAAACTCCTCCAGCAAGGCCCAACCTTGGTTTTACCATTTGCCTCACCACCACCTATACCTTTCCCTTGGGTCGGCCAACCCGAGGGTCATCTTTATTTTAGCCCCCCGGGCCAGTGCTTCTCTAAGTGCTGGTCCAAACCGAGCGATGTCCGGTGCCCCCTGGGCAACCAGGGTCTATGCCAACCCGATGTCTGGCTCATCAGGTGTGCCCTGAGAACGAGATACGTGTGACTCCTATCGAGATTTGTCGGCACATCGGGCGGCTTTGTTGGTCTTGTTTTACCATTGTCGAAATGTCTTGTAAACCGGGATTCCGAGACTGATCGGGTCTTCCTGGGAGAAGGAATATCCTTCGTTGACCATGAGAGCTTGTGATGGGCTAAGTTGGGACACCCCTGCAGGGTATTATCTTTCGAAAGCCGTGCCCGCGGTTATGTGGCAGATGGGAATTTGTTAATGTCCAGTTGTAGATAACTTGACACCAGATTCGAAATAAAACACATCAACCGCGTGTGTAGCCGTGCTGGTCTCTTTTCGGTGGAGTCCGGGAAGTGAACAATGGTTTTGGGTTATGTTTGACGTAAGTAGGAGTTCAGGATCACTTATTGATCATTGCTAGCTTCACGACCATTCCGTTTGCTCTCTTCTCGCTCTTATTTGCGTATGTTAGCCACCATATATGCCTAGTCGTTGCTGCAACCTCACCACCTTACCCCTTCCTTTCCCATTAAGCTTTGCTAGTCTTGATACCCATGGTAATGGGATTACTGAGTCCTTGTGGCTCATAGATTACTACAACAACAGTCGCAGGTACAGGTTATGCGATGATCATGACGCGAGAGCGATGTTTCTTGTTTTGGAGTTCTTCTTCTGCTTCTTCTTCAATCAGGGGATAGGTTCCAGGTCGGCAGCCTGGGCTAGCAGGGTGGGTGTCGTTTGAGTTTCTGTTTGTGTTTCATCCGTAGTTGGATGGTGCTCTTATGTAAGATGATGTTGTATTCGTGTGACATGGTATGCCTTTTGTATGTATCCCCATCTATTATGTAATGTTGATGTAATGATATCCACCTTGCAAAGGCGTATCAATATGCGGTTCTATCCTAGGTGGGACCTTCGAGTCCCTTGAGCATAGTATCGCATATTGGGCGTGACACCCTTGAAGAAAGCACTTCTGTGACGCGCGACTTATCGTCATGGAGTGGACACTTCCATGATGATAATTTTGGTAATGTCATGGAACACTTCTACGACAGCACAGGTATGACTATCTTGATTCTATCATAAAATCGTCATGGATGTACATGCATGACAAAAAATGCGACCTATTGTGACAAACACCTACCATCACGCAAGTGTATTTTTTTGTAGTGCTCGCGCCCGCCGACCGTAGAAGGAATTCCAGTGATCCCATAGGCGTCGTTTCCACCGACATCTTTGGCGTGCCAGGTAGGGGGCGCAGTTGTGAAAATCTGGTCTAGCAGCTAGTCTAGCAGTTCTTCGCCACCATGGCTCCCAAGAGGAAGACGACGACAGTGATCGGTTCATCTGGAGCCGGACTGCCCATACCGGTGCGGGCAGGTAGCGGAGCGGTCACGGAAAGAACCCGGGGCGTGACCCGCGAGCACCCACATCGCTCTGGCAGTCAAAGCCTAGCGAGCGGCGTCGTTGGTGTGCAGGACGACGGGCCACACGCCGCCACATCAAAAGACAGAGTTGGGCCCCCCGCAGGCGGCGCGGGGCCCTCCCAGGGCATCGCCATGCCACCTACCGGCGGCACGGCGGCCTCCAAGACACCTACGTTGGTGCCCATGACGCGCTCTTACCAAATTGTGCGCGATGAGCAGCGTCACCACGTTGGTGACGCTGGGCCCCGCCATAGGAAGAGTCATGCGCATCCTTCACGGGACAAAGGAGGCCAGCATGCACACCAAGGTGCTGGCGAAAATGGCGGACAACCGCAGGGCCGTGATAGAGCCCCTTCTAATGTGGTTAGAAGTCGGAGCGCGTCACGGTCCATGCAGCTGTCGCCGCCACCCACGCCAGCAGAAGCTCTGGCGCATGCGCAGCTGATACTCGACATCCCTCCCACTGTGGAGAAGCTCGACGAGTGGAGAGCCACCGTCCGGAGCCTCGTCGGCATCGCCAACAAAGATGAGCCACGACTAGCAGGGCCCGTAGGCTGTTGCTCCATCGATCCACCGCATGCCAGTGGAGGAAGGACCGGAGGTGATGCAGCCACAGTGCACTCTCCTCCTCCACGCTAGTTACCGCGGGTGTCGATCCGTCGTGAAGATGCTAGTGATAACATTTCCATAGTGTCATCTGATCCATGGACCCATCTTGATCAGTGCCAAGTTCTTCGGGAGCGAGCCCTTGAAGATGCTCGAACCACCATCGAACGCCGGCGTGATGCGCGCCACAAGGTAGATAGGTGGGCAGGGCCCACTATGGACCACCCGGCATCGGGAGGCTATAGTGGCCTACCCTACAAGATGGGTTGCCCAGCCTTTACCCGTGAGCTGCGGCGGTTCCAGTGGCCCTCCCACCGCACGTTCAAGCCCGACGTTGGCGAAAAGTACAACGACAAGACTTACCCGTCAGAGTTTCTTAGCATCTACACCATCGCGATGCAAGCTGCTCGAGCCCGTGACGACAAGGTGCTTGCCAATTACTTCCAATTGGCACTTAAGCCCAATGTCGTGTCATTGTTAATGCACTTGCTAGTGGATTCCATTTCTTCTTGGTCGGATCTGTGTCATGAGTTTGTTGGCGCCTTCACTGGAGGCCATCAAGCTCATGGCCACGCAAGCGATCTGCATATCATCCCCCAGAAGGAAGGTGAAAAGCTCCGCAAGTACATATAGAGGTTCAGCCGGGTGCAGTACAACATCTGAGACATTCACCCCGCCACCGTGATTAGCACATTCCATCAAAATGTGCGCAATCGCAAGATGCGTGAAGAGCTGGAGATGAACAAACTCAAAGATGTGGCCGAACTTTATGTTCTGGCCGATAGGTGCACTAGAGCTGAAGAGGGAAGGAAGTACCCGGGCGAGGACGCCGGTGCGGAAACCGACTCCATAGACTACGACAACACCGCCCCGACGAAGAAGGGCTGACACCGTAACAGAAAGCGCAAGGGCAAGGCTGTGCTTGCCGTCGAGGGATCCGACAACACCGCCACTACCAAGAAGGCCAAGGTAAGCGACCCCGACAAGGAAGCTACCGGGTGTGCCGCTTGCCGGGCCCTGGCGGCTGCCGACAAGCCAGTAAGCTCCGACAAGCAATATTGCATGATCCACCGCACCAAGGGCCACGACCTCCAGAACTGCCGACAAGTTGAGCTGCTCACTAAGAAGCAAAAAAGCTGAGCATGAGAGGCGGGACAAGGAGAAGGGTCAGGACGGTGCCGAAGGGTCCGGCAAGAAGCGTGGCGGCCAAGGAGGCCATCGCGGCAAGGAAAACCAGCAAGAGAGGCCCGCCCGGGGCCGCGACAAGAAGCAGGAAGACGATGATCATGACCAGGACGACGAGTCCGACGACCACGAGTTTCAGAAAGCTACGGAAGCCATGTGCATTGACGGGGGCGCCTTGCTGCACACCTCTCACCGCCAGCTCAAGGAATGGGCGCGTGAGATCACAGCGGTGGAGCCATCGTTTGACGCACAGATGCCATTGAAGTGGTCCAGCACGCCTATCATCTTTGACACCGAGGACCACCATGATTGCACGACTGCGGTCGGGTGTTTGCCATTGATGGTTTCAGCCACGATGCGCAACCACAAGGTGATGAAGATGCTAGTTGACGGCGGGGCTGGTCTGAACTTGATCTTGCCTGTTGTGATCAAAAGGCTATAGATTCCTAATAGAGACCTCAAAGAGACAGGCACGTTTCAAGTGGTCAACCTGGGAAGGAGTCAGCCGAAGGGTAAGGTCACGCTGCCCGTGACATTTGGAGGCGAGTTGAACTACAGGACATAGAAGATTGTCTTTGATGTAGCCGAGATCCCCTTGCCTTACAACGGGATTCTCGGCCGCCCGGCACTAGCCAAGTTCATGGCGGAGGCACACTACGCCTATGTCAGGACCCCGACTCAAAGCCACAACGATCTAGTATGTTACACCTCATATCACTTTGCGGCCTCACGCACGGTATTCCCACGAGTGTCGCCTTACCTTGCCCGGGACCGTTTGCACCTTTTGGCACACGTATATGATAGTGTCGCTAGCATCCCTATGACAAGGAGCCCGGGCTGACGTGGCTAGTCGTAAACCCAAAGTGGCACTAACTTACAGGGACAGGCATACATGACCCAGCAACGAACGTGTCGATCTTCAGTGAGTGAATCCGGGCTGTAGCAGGGTAACAGGACTCCGGTAGACACCACATGACATTTCCTCGAAGGGACAGACACAGGAACGAAGAAGGACACATGCCGGATAGCCTAAGTGTTCCGGAGCAGTAGCAAGCTACCAAGGCTCAGTAGAAGCACTAGAAGACATTTCCCAGTAAGAGAGGCTAACGAGGATAAACAACTAGATAGTCAAATCCCACACACACCAAGCATTTCAATAACATATACATGATATGCTCGATATGTGCAAATACAACATGGCATCACAACATGACTCTACAACTCAAGTATTTTATTCAATAGGCTCCGAGGAGCGAGATATTACAGACATGGGTCTCATGACCCAACATTCAGAGCATACAAGTCAAAGCACAAGCGGAAGCTTAACATGTCTGAGTATTGACATCTACAAATGAAAAAGGCTGAGAAGCCTGACTATCTACCAGATCCTGCCGAGGGCACAAGATCGTAGCTGAGGTAACAAGCTAAACGTCGAAGTCCAAGGGGAACTACTAGCAAGACTAAAGTCTCTCTGCAAAAACATAAAATGGGCAAACGTGAGTACAAATGTACCCAACAAGACTTACATCAGAACTATCTACATATGCATCATTATCAACAAAGGGTTGGTGGGGTTTAACTACAGCAAGCCAACTTTGACTTGGTGGCTATCCTTAACTACGACTGCAAGTAACTCTTTTGAGGTGGCGCACACGAGTCCACATATTCACCATATCAATACACCACTATGGATCTGCTCCCGTCTCCCTACGAGAACGCCATCCATAGCACTCATGCTTATCTCGCGTATTTTAGAGTATCCAGTTTCACTTGTCTATGAACTGTATAGGCAACCAGAAGTCCTTTACCATGGAAACGGCTATTCTAATAGATGATGTTAACCCTGCAGGGGTGTACTTCTTCATACATGTTTCCAGCACTTAGCGTCTGCACACGACATGTGCTCGGCAGACTTCAAGCGAAAGCCGACGTGGGTGTAGACCACAAACTACCTAAACACTCAAGTCTCTAGTCCAGGTTTATCGCTTATTCAGGTTCCATCCGCAGGGAGTCCGGTCGAAGTTTCCACATACGGCCCCGAACGATGTGTGCAGGGTTCCTGAGACACCAAACGGGTGCCCGGTACACCGTCCCACGTGCCTACCGCATCACAGCCCACCCCTCGGGTCAGCGCTACGCACGGCCTCCAGCATACTACAAACACCAGAAACTACTTGCAACTCCTGGACAGAGGACTAGGGTGATTAAGAAGTCAAGTGGGGTCATATTTCAGGGCCCAATGCATGGTAGTAGCTGTTTCATGGATCACAAACACAGAACTCAGTTCCTGAGGACGGCTTCAATGAGACAACCCACCATGTACTCCTACATGGCCTCTCACTGCTACCTTTACCAAATCGTGTTCACACACTTAGCTCACACACAGTAGGACATGTTGACACACCTCCGATTCATCCCCGATGAATCAGACCTGACTCAACTCTAAGCAGTAGCAGGCATGACAAACAAGCATGAATGAGTAGGCATATCATGGCTCAAACAACTCCTACTCATGCTAGTGGGTTTCATCTATTTACTGTGGAAATGACAGGTCATGCAGAGGAAAAAGGGTTCAGCTACCGCAACAAGTAACAGATGAATCATTGTTGTCCTAATGCAGTAAAAGAGAGCAGGAGTGAGAGAGTAGGATTGTATCGAAATGAACAAGGGGGTTTTGCTTGCCTGGCACTTCTGAAGATAATATAGTTCTTCATCGGTGTCATCAAACTCATCGTCGAAACCACGTCTGTCGAGAGGGGACAAACATCGGCAAACAAGGAAGAACATAATCAGTGCAATGCACAATATGATGCTTGATCATGACATGTCAATATGCTGTAATTTGAGCTAATGCAGCTAGCAATAGATTAAATGGAGTTGGTTTGAATCCAAGATTGAAATTCAAACTCCATATGTGGATATTCAAATGCCATTCATTTCATTTGTCCTAAACAGTAGTCATAAGTTGTTCTAACATGCATGAAAATGGTACAGATGGATAGATTGGATTTTTCTGATCATTTTTCATATATAATTTATATTATTTGGAGTTACAGTTGAATTTATATGAATTTTAGAAGTTTACACTATTTTATGGAATTTCTGAATTATTTTAAATCCAGAAATCAAATACTGCGTCAACATTGCATCCGGGTGATGTCAGCGGGTTCACTGACCCAGTCCAGGTCAAACCTGACCAGTGGGGTCCACTAGTCAGTGACTCGATCAACTAACAGGGTTAATTAGTACTAACTAAAAGTTAATCTAGGCTATTTAGTCCCTGGACCGACACGTCAGTGACTATGGGATTAAACTTAAGTTAATTTAACACTTAACTAATTAACAGGGGCCGGGGCCCGCATGTGAGTGAGAGAGAGGGGTCAAACCCCTGGGCAGACGGGGTCAAACCCCGCCGGTCAAAGCGGTCAACCCGCTGGCGTTTAGCCACCGGCGAGGCCAGATGCGGCGGCTGGCTTCGGATTTGGTCCTCCATCGACCAAATCGACGGCGGAGATGCGCTACGGGCAGCTAGGCATGCGCCGCATCCAAAGGTGCTAGTGGTTGGACGCGGGGAGGCCGGAAACGATGCCGGCGATGACCTTGGCGGCTACCGGAGCTCGGGTGAGCTCGGGGTCATCCCTGTGACGGTCGTGGTGGCTCGTTCAGGGAACCTACATGCACTACACAACACGGGGAGGAAGTTGGGCACGATGGCCGGACCATTAGATGGCCGGACACACGTCGGCGTTGAGCACAGGCAGCGCTGCATGCGCACGAGCTCGAGGCGGCGCGTCCAGTGCACGAGAGCGTGAACGGAGAGGGGGAGAAGGGTCAGTGGCTCACTGCGAGTGCATAGGTGCGTCGGCATGCTCGGGGAAGCACCGGAGCGAGCGAGGTAGCGAGAGGGATCTTCGGCGGCCGGCGACGAAGGTGATGAAGATGGAATTGATGCAGGGCCTCTAGCGAGGCGTGGCTAGATGGAGAGGACGCGGGAGGCGTGGCGATGCTCATGGACACGTCGGGGAGGCGAGGGGAGCACGGAGGTTGCGTCTACGGTGTTCGGCGGCGACGAGCTCCGCTTGGGCAGAGAGGAATAGAGAGCAGAGGAGGGGGAAGGGGTCGGGAGAGAGTGAGACGGTTCCAGGGGGTGGCGTGGCGCTGCGAGAGACGTCCAGGGGAGGAGGAGGCAGCTAGGCAGGGAGGAGGTGGCCGGCATGTGGCTGCGCGCGCGGGGCACGCGTCCCTGCCTACTGGCGCGAGGAGCAAGGCGATAGGGAGGAGGCGGTGGTGGGCTGGGCCGGTTGGTGGCGCCAGGTAATATTCTTCTCTCTTTTTTTATTTTTCTTTTCTATTTCTGTTATTTTGTTTTGATTTGATTTAGAACGTCAAATCATTTTTATAAACTTTCTGTAAATTGTTATGTGAGCTCAGGACTAGCCCAAGGTCACATACAACTTACAAAAATGTTTGAGCTTTATTTCTTATATAATAGAAAAAAATCCAACTCAAATACGTCATTGATTTAATTCAAAAGGCCCAAAATAAATATTTCAGTCACTCCAAAAATATTGGCTTGCATTTTACCTCATGCCAATATTTTTACAGAATAACAGGAACATTTTCTTGGACTCATTTGATGAGATTTAAATGTTGGTTATTTTTAGAGGTTTTTTGAGGCTTTTGAAAATTCCTCAATTCAAGTTTCATTTGAATTTAAACAAGATGCTCACATGGAAGCTAGCATAGGCCAGGCCAGAATTACGGAGGTGACAACTCACCCCCACTAAACAAGAATCTCGTCCCGAGATTCAAGCGTAGGGTAAGATGAAGGGGGAACGCAAACTAACACAATCTTCACGATCCAGGGTTCACTTCATAAGAACGTTGATTCGATCACCATCATTGTATCGAAGTCTTGCTCTGAGGACTCCAATTAACATGACAACGAGGGGAAAGGGAAATCTCTAAAAGGATCGATCTTTTCGAAGAACAAACAACTTAGGATCAACTCACGGGGTGAGTCATAGCAGCATCTCTCGAGCTGAGACACGAAGCACACATCTAGAGGAATGGAGTGGAACAGATGACGGAGGTTCACTAGGTAGGCAACAATTCTACATTTTAAAAGATGGTGAAAGGTTGTCAATGTAGCAAAGAATTGAGTTGTCATGATACCATAATGAGACATCTTAGAGGAGGTGACTCGTAGAATCATCCCTTAAGTGGCAAAAAGAATTACCTTTGATCCAAAGATCATTGAAACTCTCAATACTAGCTTAAGAAAAATCGCAAATGATTGTTTGAAGGAGTTCATTGGAATGGCATACTCAGATCGGGAAGGATACTATGGTTATAGAACAACTCGGCAAACGGAAAGCATGTTCCGATTGGTACCGAGGATATATCCTAGTGCATGAACGTGCTCTCAAGAACTTGAGCATTTCCATACTCATCAAAGTCTTACCAACAACCGTGTCGGGGATCATGGCAACACATCATACTACCATGATGGATAGTGATGGACAATGCAGATGCAAAGGAGGACAACACTTTCCCAGATTTCACCTTAGCGATGCCGAGGAAACAAAATCTGGATGATCGACCGAGAGGCATTTACCACTCTGCTTCTAATGTTCTCCTTGATGTTCTACATACCATAGTCATACTTAAAGCATTAACGTGGCCATCAAGTATAGGTCAGACTACGGGAGACAAAGGATCCATAAGGAACAACTCCTAGAATAAGTCGCACAACATCCTCATGGAGAAGATGTTAAATTTAATTAGTCAAGATGCTACAATAATAGACCTTCCGGCTAGGTGTGTCGGCCGAACCATCAACCTTGCTAGAGCCTACCTCATAGATCTTGGAAAAGTTCCAACCATCATATCTGCCTAAGATTCATATCTGGTTGGTAACAGAATATTTCAGACATCATGTCTGGAAAGAAAATGAAAGTTTGCAACACAAATCGACGAGATGGCGTTGCGAGATTCTCAGGAAATGAACTACGATAGCAAGCTCCAAAACATGAGCGGGTTCCGCTACAGACATGTGAACACGCTGTCCAAGACAAGCATGACCATATGGTAGTCTTACAATGAAACACTACCAAGTTCTTGTAGGAAACCATCATTAATGATATCAAAGTCTCCACGCGTGGAAGTCCAAAGAATTTATCTTAGAACATACCACTTTATCTTGAACAAATCAACCAGTGGCTTGGTGTGCTAGGGACACATATAGAATGGAGGTAATTAATCTACCAAACCATAGAATACGTCGCACAAATGGATGACTGACTTGGGAGTAAAACAAGCTCTCTCAAATTCACGGCGGCAACTTCCATCAAATGCACATGAACTAGAGGAAGTCACTTCTTCCATCCAAGCATAAGCTTCATGAACGGATCACGAAAGCATTGCTTACAAAATTTCCAACACTAACTTAGATATTCAACATGCATCATGGACAAGGTGAAATTGTTGTCAATGGGCTCAACAACAGTTCATCCGGGTTTCCATATAAGTGGAATTCCACAATTTAGTGAACATGGTGATAGCATTAGCCAGCCCAAAAGATATAATAGTGTATGCTCGAGGGACAACCACGAGTAAGACAACATTATGAACATCGTTGGTTCTTGTTTGATTTGACGATAGCCCACACTCAAATCAGAGATTGGGTAGGACAATAGCTTCAGCAATTTATCGCAACGATAAATCGAGGAAGGTATTATCTTTCTTCAACACACACACACAAAAGATATCCCTTTGAAATGAACTAGGTTAGACAAAGATTTATCTTCCAACTCTCCAAGTTGTTGTTTAGCTTAACCAACTAGCTCAGGGTATCCAACACGGATCCTTGGAGAAGGGGTGGTTACAAGAAACCAACTTGATCACGAACTCAACATAGCAGTCAGGTGACAACCTGGTGATACTTCCGAGAGGATATTCAGAAAATCACAAACCACCGATATGTTACTAAGCTCGAGAACAATCTTGCTTTTCAGGGCAAGACGATATGATCAAAAGAGCGAGGATTGGCACTATCCTAACTCATTGATTGAAAAGTGCACCGGGAATAAGGACTAGGTAGCACGATCAACCTTAGGATGATGATTCAATAACCAACATGCTAAGGATGAAATTATTGTCCTTTAACTACCAAGCAACGGAGTTGCTAGGAGTATAGATTTCACACATCACGATTCACTTGTCGGCATACCGGTTGCGACAAGACGAAACCGAGGAATGAATAATGAAGGCGAGAAGTATCACTATGTCAAGAGTTCATAGGATGGTGTGCAATTCCCATGAAATTCTTGATATAAAGATGATAATACTCCAAGGTAGAGCAGAACAACAGCTAGATTAGCATTTTTATCTACGGAACACAACAACTTTCACCCAATCATGGATATGGATGAGGTACTGGAGTTTGTTTCTCCTAGTCATTCCGGAATAGAATGGCTTGACGGACCACAAGAATAATAGGCATCGATGAACACGGGTGCACGACTATTCCTGGCTATCAATTGATAGACGGGGGTCAGGATACAGCTAAAGAGGGACAACCCAAAAGAACATACGATTTTCTGAGTTGTGGATGCACAGATTAGTATGTCGAGCAAAGCTCAATATTTTTCTTCTAGATAACTCATGCGAAGAAGGTAGGACTGGCAGAGTCACGATATAGAATGGGGAACTCTTCGAGAGCACTCTTGTTATGATCTCTTGGTTCAAAAGAACTTCTGCCAAGAATGGTTCATGGTATTTGGAAGAAGGGAATACCACGAACCTCGAGGACTAATGCAAAGGTTACTAATAACCTAAAGGAACGAGCAAACACTATAACATGAAGTAAGTAGGGTGAATCTCGGGTTCAAAACCCAAGGAGTAGAATACCTACTACTAAGTGGCATCACGGGATGCTTTCGGGAATAAAGGCCAGAATCATCACACTAGGACACAAATCATGGCTAGATTACAAGATGATCCCCTAAGACACCTAGGGTCATAATAATAACTCCAACATATATGTCGAGGTAATAGAATACCTCAACTCAGCAATTAGTGTGATTAACCTAGCCCAAAGGAACATCAAAAACAGAGGGAAAGGATTTGCAAGTGCATCGGATTGTTTAGAAACCTGGGATGACTCGGACAGCATAATGGTTGTAAATGCTCAAAAGAATTTGACACATGCTACAAAAATGGGGGCATAACCACTCAGAAGCACAATATCAAGGTTTCGAGATCAACAGTTAACATACGGAAGTAGTAGGAGCTGAACCGAGGCTTGAATTCAACAATCTTACAAGTCTACAGATTAGTAACACGTGATCCTGATAGAAAGAAGAGAAAGCCTAGTTCCTTAACCCCGTAGGAAAGATATGATGACTCAGATCAGAAGGGCATAAGGTATAAGGAGTAAAAAGAGCCTTATGTTCTATCCCAGAATCAATTGCCCTACATATAACTAAAGCATTTCTAGACTCAACTTCGACCAGTTTGGCTTGGTAATCCTACAGGCAGTCAGGCTCTGATACCAGAGGTGTCACATCCCTAATTCTGGCCTGACCTATGCTAGCTTCCATGTGAGCATCATATTTAAATTGAAATGAAACTTGAATTGAGGAATTTTCAAAAGCCTCAGAAAACCTCTAAAAATAACCAACATTTAAATCTCATCAAATGAGTCCAAGAAAATGTTCCTCTTATTCTGTAAAAATATTGGCATGAGGTAAAATGCAAACCAATATTTTTGGAGTGACTAAAATATTTATTTTGGGCCTTTTGAATTAAATTAATGACATATTTGAGTTGGATTTATTTCTATTATATAAGAAATAAAGCTCAAACATTTGTGTAAATTGTTATGTGAGCTCAGGACTAGCCCAAGGTCACATGCAACTTACAAAATTGTATACAGGCGGAGCATGTTCCCCGAGTGGAGAACGACATCGCAGACTACCTGTCGAAGCGCGCTGCCCTCAAACTACCTATGGAACATGGTACTTTTGTGCTTTGGTTAACTCAACAATCCGTTGAACCATCAGCAGAGCAGAACAAGCAGAGGAAATCAGGCCTGGGCAAGTACTTTCCCACCAAGCTCCCACGAGCCGCTAGCGGAGATGCTGCCGTGGACACTGAGCCTGCTGTGGGGCAGCCGACTCCGACAGGGCGTCAAGCCCTGGCCGTAGAGATAGCCGCGCCCATGGCAGAGGAAATGCCTTTAGTCCTTGCCGTCGAGCCCCAGGCTCCGGCATGGGCACAACACACCGTCTGGTTCCTCCAAATTGGGAAGCTTCCTGAGGAGCAGGAAGAAGCAGAGAAAGTAGCCCGTCTGTCTGCCATGTACCGGTTTGTTGACAACGTTCTATATAGGAAATGACCAAATGGTGTGAAATTGAAGTGCATTCCCCAGGAGGAAGGACTGGAGCTGTTGGCAGAGATACATGGAGGCATATGTGGATCCCACGTAGGGTCGAGGGCCCTTGCCGGCAAGGCCTTCCGGCAAGGTTTCTTCTGGCCCACCACCCTCCAGGATGCAACGGCACTAGTAACCAAGTGTGAAGCATGTTAGTTCCATTCAAAGAAGCTTCATCAGCCAGCTCAAGCCCTTCAAACAATCCCTCTCTCCTAGCCATTCTCGGTCTGGGGGCTCGACATACTGGGCCCTTTCCCCCGTGTCGTCGGGGGCTTTTAGTACTTGTACGTTGCGATCGACAAGTTCACAAAGTGGCCGGAGGTGGAAGCAGTGAGGAAGGTGACAACGCAGTCAGCCGTCAAATTCTTCAAACGACTAGTCTGCCATTTTGGTGTGCCCAATAGAGTCATCACCGACAATGACACGCAGTTCACAAGCCACGCCTTCATGCAATACATTGAAGACCTCGGCGGCAAGGTCTGTTTCGCTTCCGTGGCACACCCACGGAGCAACGGCCAAGCGGAGAGGGCAAATGCTGAAGTACTGCAAGGCCTAAGGACAAAGACTTTTGACAGGATGCACAAGAGCGGAAGGCGCTGGATTCGTGAGTTGCCGACGGTTCTTTGGTCGATCAGAACGACGCCAAATCGAGCCACCGGCCAGACACCCTTTGCCCTGGTATACGGGGCACAGACAGTTCTCCCCACGGAACTCACATACGGGTCACCTCGAGTGCTCCCTTATGACGAGCTTGAGCAAGAGTGATTGAAGCAAGATGACGCAACGCTCCTCGAGGAAGATTGTCTTCGGGCGGCTATAAGAGCAGCATGCTACCAGCAAGCCTTGAGCCGCTACCATAGCCACAAGGTTCATGCCCGAACCTTTAAGGAAGGCGACCTTGTTCTTCGGCGCGTTCGGTCGGCCAAGAATTCCAACAAGTTAACGCCAAAGTGGGAAGGCCCTTATCGGGTAATACGAGTCACCAGGCCTGGCGCAGTCCGCCTGGAGATCGAAGATGCCATTCCAGTGAGCAATTCTTGGAACATCGAGCATCTTCGCAAGTTTTACCCATAAGGCGTGGTTGCCCGGCCCCCCGACAGACCACCTTTTGTACAAGCCTTGACGGCAAGGCATGTAACCCTTTGTACAAAGCCAGGCCCAGACCCTGAGCATAAATAAATGAAGCGTTGGTGCCCTAAGTTATAGCATGCATGCTAGGTTGAGTCTCTCCCTCGGTTAGGGTTGATAGTGCTTAGCGGCGACTAACCCCTAGCATAGAGGTCGAGTGTGCGTCTCTCAGTTCCTTTCCGTCCTCTTTGGTTCGCAGCGTACATGGACATTTCTGCTGAGCTGTTTGGAAGAAAGAGAATGAGCCATCGCTCCGGTCCCGGCCCGACCCGACCCCGGCAAGCCAAGGTTGCCGAGGGGCTACAAATTCAGATAAGTACTTTATCCCTTGTTTTGCGTTTCCGTATGAAGTTGGGACGTATGAAACCTCGTTTTATTCCTAGGCTACCATGCTCCCCTTTGCCTATGCCCAAGAAATATTCCTTTGGTCGGAATTTAGTTGTAGCCGCGGTGACAAGGAAGCAAGCGTAGGGCCTAACCCTACTTCGCCCCTGCCTCTGCCAAGAGCGTGAGTATGGTAAAATGGAGTAAGGGGATGGCAAGGCTTGTTGTCAGGCGACAATGTTTATCCTAAGAATAACAAGAATTTGTTCCTTGGTATGAGCTTTGCTCATGCACAGAGAACCTGACAAGCACCCTTTTTTCATTAATACGTCCCATACAGGTACTGTTCATGGGCTTACAAACTAAAAAGGGGATTACAAGTTTTCAATCTAACTAAGGCCCATGGGCTTACAAACTAAAAAGAGATAAGATGCCCATAATCCCTTTCTTGTCCCTCTCCTCAGGAAATGGAACAAGAAAGCAAGAGGGCAAAAGAAGCGCCTAGGCGAGGTATGAGTAGTAGAAGGCACCAAGAGAACATATCGGCGGCCGCCCAGGAGAGGGCTGGTGATGATGGTGACGGGGGAAGAGCTGGAAGATGAGGCAGCGGGTTGCCAATACACTATGAAGGCGTCGGTGCCATCGTACTCTGACTTGATGGCCCGCCACCCGCCTTCTTTGCCTTCTCCGGCCATCCCATGCTAGCCGCCCAAGGAGGCGGCCCCGAGAAGTTCAAGGAGCTAGCCCCACCGGGAGAAGGGGCCAGGTGCAGATGCTGCTGCTGCCAGAGTCACCCTGGGACGGTGTGCCCGACGCCTAGTCGAACCCGTCATCCTCCCAACTGCTACCCTCGTCGCCCATGTAGCTGCCCTCCTCATCACTCTCGCCCAACGAGGAGCTTTCGCCATCAGTCGACCTCTCCGCACAGCACCATAGCATGTGTCCCGAGTGCCCGAAAACCTTGATGGAGAGCAAATCACTCTCCGCCAGCTTGAAGCAGATGACATGCCCATCCATCAAGCAATGGGCGCGTGCAAAGGTTTTCCAGCCCCGACGAAGGAGCATCACTTTAGGGGTGGGGAACCTTGTGTTCACCCAGATGTCGCCATGGCAACACCCCTTCATGTGAAGCCTCAGCCGCGGTGGCTGGTCGACCTCCAGCACGCTCGTGAACGCCCTGGGAAGACGAAGGCTGCGGCACGGCGCCCCGCGCAGCTGCAAGATGGCCTCGAGCGCCGACTCCCCAACATGACCACTTGGCGAGGCAGGAGGTGATGGCGACGGAGACGAAGATGGCGCAGGCATTCCCGTTCCACGCCCACCTCTGCCTTGACCGCCTCGACGACCGCAGCCCCATCCAGCGGCCCTACCTCGAGCGTGGCCTCCACCCTGGGCATCAAGCTCTTCCTTGACCGCTGCAGCTCTCTGGGGAGGAGGACCTGGTCGCCTCCATGGAAGAACGGCCTCGACCATGCCCTCTCGCCATGGCAATGGATGGAGAATGGAGAACGAATGAGAGATGCGAGGAGATGCTCTTCCTCCTGCCCCTGAGTCCCTCTTTTTATAGTTGTGAAGGGGAGGCCGAAGGACTGGCTCCATGCCCGCAAAGAGCCCGCTCGAATTCGGCTCATTAAAAGTGGCAGCAGGCGAGGCCATCGACCGCCCTCCTCGCCCAATTGAAGGCGCATGGGTATCGGCCTATGCGCGCCTTCCCATGCTCCATGCGTTTGTCACCTACCCCACGCTGTGCATGCGACGTACATGGTGCAAGGGACGAGCGTCGTCGGAAACGTGGAACGATGGTTCCAAGGTGGGGAAAGTAAATGAGCAGCGGCCCTACAGACTTAAAGGGACACGCAAGCCGCGTCTTTACTATTCACCACAGGATGACGCAGGCATGCTTTGGTCACCCCACGCACGATCACCACGTCACGCTTTTAGTGCAGGTTGTGGGGAAGCGCAACGGGTGAATAGGAGTCACTGCGGTAAGGCTCCGCCCCGCCTGCCCGCGCACTGTTCTGGGCCTAGCCCAACAACGTGTCACTCTTATGTGTGGCCCAGGCCCGGGGACTCTTGTCGGTGTACAAAAGTAGGGGCTCTGCTTTGTACCCCTTTACTTGTGCATGGGAAGTCAGAGCCGCGCCCACGGCCACACTTAGCAGGGCAGGGGAGGGAAGCCAAAGCCCCGAGACAATCAAGCAACGCCAAGACCAGAAACACAAGGAGCGGAGAGGGCGAGGTAGGCTCCCCCGGGAAAACCCTTGCCGGGGCAGCCCCGGCAAGAGCCTTGCCGGGGCAACTTGCCCAACGCCAGTGGAGCACGCCACCCTTAGACCAAGGGTTCCAATACCATCAACCATAGTGGAACCAAGGCTCGGGAGGCACCTCCATTGTGGCATGCAGATCTTCATGAAGATCATAAACACACAAGATCAGACAAGGACCAGAAGATGACGATCCTCGGCAAGATCCTTGCCAAGGAAATCCACGAGACCTCCGGCAAGATCCTTGCCGGGGAAGACCACAGTGCTGCGGCAAGACCCTTGTCGGGGCCCCGACAAGACCCTTGTCGAGGACATCAGCGGGGCCCCGGCCAGGCCCGCGCCCGCCCAAGGCTCCACCACCGTTCCCATGCAGCTGCCAGACCAGCCAGCCGGCGAACACCTGCCTGTCAACGTGCGGCCCCGAGACCAATTCAGCAAGCACCTGCGTGGTGGCATGTAGATCTTCGTGAAGACCCTGCAACCGCACCAGCTTAGCAGCCTGCCAGCCTACATGGCGCTACACACCGCGCTGGCCTGGACGCGTGTCGCAGCAAGGCGTAGCGGCCATGGCAAGAAGGGCACGTTGGCAGCGCATTGAATGCGTTTGTCCGATGCTGCTAGAGGATAGACACAACCACCGCATGCAGTTTCCACCTCCTGTCTGCCATCGTGGCGTCCCCTTTTTTCTATAAAAGGAGGCCCGAGGTGTACTGGAGGGGGATTCGGCTCTTTTGAGTAAGTGACACACCATAGCTAGCTCAAGAACATTCAGATATACACCAAAGCAGGACTAGGGTATTACGCGATCCTCGCTGCCTGAACCTGGGTAAACGATCCTCGTGCTGCTCCGAGACCCGCTCTTTCCACAACCTCGCGCCCACCGACCGTAGTAGGGATTCCAGTGATCCCATAGGTGTAGTTTCCAACGACACTAACTCTCTTTCTATGCATCGGCATGTCACACAAGAACAATTCATGCACATCAAGTAAAGGCCAATACATAGCATAAGTAGTTTCTTGCATTTTTTCGTGTTGGAAACATAGGGAGGTGGAGATGTAGTTCCTCTTTCATAATAATTGCAAGTAGGAGCAGCAAGCACATGCATATTATATTCATCGAAATCATCATGTGCAATGGTAAAAGGCAACCCATCAATATAATCCTTAATAATAACAAACTTCTCCGATATAGTGTAGTTTGGAGAATTCAAAAAGATAGTAGGACTATCATGTGTGGGTGCAATAGAAATAATTTCATTGTTGACATCAGGAACTATAGCAAGTTCATCTCCATAAGCATAATTCATATTGGCATCACGCCCACAAGCATCAAGTTCATCAAAAAGGGATATATCAAATGAATCAACGGAATCATAGCAATTATCATAGCATTCATCCTTCGGTAAGAACGAAGGGACATTATACAATGTATGAGTTGAAGATTTACTCTCATTAGAAGGTGGGCACGGGTGATCAATCCGCTCTTCCTCCTTTTGTTCTTCGCCCTCCTCATCATCTTTTTCATCCAATGAGCTCACAGTTTCATCAATTCCTTCATCCATAAACTCTTGCAAAATGTTAGCCTCCTCTTGTACATCGGAGATGATCTCAATAAATGCATCAATATCGGAATTGTATTTATAATTATTGTATCAATATTTAAGGATGGCAAAATTTGCAGGTCTATTAACATCATCATCAAAAGCTTCATACTTTAAAAACATATATTCAATTTCATAAGCACCCTTAAAAGCAACAAATTCTTCTATTCCTTCCACATCATAGTAATCATATATACCATTGGCATAAGAAGTCAAGGTTGCATTATCATTAAATTCAGATGAAAAGGGAAGATGTGGAACGTTCGTCCTAGAGAAACAAGTGTAATCATATCTCAAGCATAGCTCCCGAGCATACCAATGCAACATATAAATTTGATCCCATGAAAGTTTCCCTTTTTGTGTCAAGCGATAATCCCTAAAGTATTCATGTTGATCCGGCGCTACTCCCATTATCAAGTTGAATGGGGTTTTCTGAGGATTATCAAAGTAGCACAGAATATCTTTCACATCACGAGCATCGAGGGATTTAGGAGGTTCCCCATCTCCATTAGTAGCAAGTACAACTAATTTTTTTGGTGTTTCGTGTTCCATATCCATAACTAAAGATAGAGAACAACTTAGAAAAGGAAATAAACATTACTTAGTGATAAAGCAAACAAGCACACACGAGAATATTTACGCCACGCTATTGCTCCCTAGCAACGGCACCAGAAAAAGGTCTTGATAACCCACAAGTATAGGGGATCGTTCGTAGCCAACTTCGATAAAGAAGAGTGTCGAACCCAATGAGGAGCTAAAGGCATAAAAAATATTCCCTCAAGTTCTATCGTCCGCCGGTACAACTCTACGCACACTTGACGTTTGCTTTACCTAAACAAGTATGAAACAATTTTTCAAGAATAAAACTACTAGTGCTTTGCGATAATAAAACTATGACTAAAATGCAAGGTAGTAAAAGTAGATAGCTTTTGTCAACAAGAAAGTCATTTGTCCCTAGGGAATCGATAACAAGTACCGGTAATCATTCTTGTAATTTTATATGAGGGAGAGGCATGAGCTAACATAATTTCTCTACTTGGATCATATGCACTTATGATTTGAACTCTAGCAGACATCCACAACTACTAAAGATCGTTAAGGTCATGAAACCCAACCATAGCATTAAGTATATAGTCCTCTGTACTCTCGTACGCCATACCCACTTATCCGCGTTTAGGTTGATGTCATCCCCCGCAACACTGGTAATAAACAAACCATGAACATATTGCAACACCTATAGCTAGGGCCCCTCACGTTTGCACGAGACGTAGGGCGCCGTAGGACAGCGCCAAAAATAAAATATACAATCATACTAACCAAGATCATGATTAACCCAGAGGACAAAGGTGATTTAAAGCAATAGTCTATAATTTGACATAAAGACATCAATACTCGGGTATCCCAATAAACAATCATGTCTTCCAAAATATCAACGTTGAAGAAAGCTATCCCCAAAAAAACGATATAGTCTTGTCATATTCTATCTTCTTAACACAAAGTATTTATCACGCACAACCCCGATGACAACCCGATCAATTGGTTCATATATTTTAATGCGCTTCAGCTTTTTCAAACCTCACGCAATACATGAGCGCAAGTCATGGATATAGAACTACAAGTGGAAGAATGTATTTTGATAGCGATAAATATAAAGAAGACAGAAAAGTAAGAAAGTCTCACATCGACGCGGCTAACCACCGGGCTATGGAGATGCCCATCAATTGATATCAATGATACGTCCATTTTGCATCATGTTTTCCTACTGTTATTTATGTTGTTTTATTGTATAATAATGCATTTTGGAGTAATTCTAATGCCTTTTCCCTCATAATGCAAGGTATGTGCCATGTCTTGAGCTTGCGTTGGTTTTCCTCGAAGAGGAGAGGGTGATGCAGTAATAGTAGTGTAAGTATTTCCCTCAATTTTTGAGAACCAAGGTATCAATCCGGTAGGAGGCTCCTCAAAAGTCCCACGCACCTACACAAACAAACAAAGAACTCGCAACCAACGCCAATAAAGGGGTTGTCAATCCCTTCACGGCCACTTGCAAAAGTGAGATCTAATAAAGATAGTATGAGAAGATAAATACATTTTTGGTATTTTATAATATAGAGGTAAAAAGTAAAGATGCAAATAAAAGTAGATTGAAAGCAAATATGATAAGAGATAGACCCGAGGGCCATAGGTTTCACTAGTGGCTTCTCTCAAGATAGCATAAGTATTACGGTGGGTGCACAAATTACTGTCGAGCAATTGATAGAAAAGCGAATAATTATGAGATTATCTAGGCGTGATCATGTATATAGGCATCACGTCCGCAACAAGTAGACCGACTCCTACCTGCATCTACTACTATTACTCCACACATCGACCGACTCCTGCCTGCATCTAGAGTATTAAGTTCATAAGAACAGAGTAACACATTAAGGAAGATGACATGATGTAGAGGGATAAACTCAAGCAATATGATATAAACCCCATCTTGTTATCCTCGATGGCAACAATACAATACGTGCCTTGCAACCCTTTCTGTCACTAGGAAAGGACACCACAAGATTGAACCCAAAGCTAAGCACTTCTCCCATGGCAAGAAAGATCAATCTAGTAGTCCAAACCAAACTGGTAATTCGAAGAGACTTGCAAAGATAACTCAATCATACATAAAATAATTCAGAGAAGATTCAAATATTATTCATAGATAAACTTGATAATAAACCCACAATTCATCGGATCTCGACAAACACACCGCAAAAAGAGTTTACATCGATTAGATCTCCACAAGAGAGGGGGAGAACATTGTATTGAGATCCAAAAAGAGAGAAGAAGCTATCTAGCTAATAACTATGGACTCGCAGGTCTGTGGTAAACTACTCACAACTCATCGGAGGGGCAAGGATGTTGATGTAGAAACCCTCCATGGTCGATTCCCCCTCCGACAGAACGCCGGCGAAGGCTCCAAGATGGGATCTCGCGGATACAAAAGGTTACGGTTGTGGAAATTGTGTTTCGTCTGCCCCCTGGATGTTTTCGGTGTACGTAGGTATATATAGGAGGAAGAAGTACGTTGGTGGCCGCCCGAGGGGCCCACGAGACAGGGGGCGCCATATGGGGAGGGCGCCCTCCTATCTCATGGGAGCCTCGGCTGCTTCTTGACTGTCACTCCAAGTCCTCTGGATCACGTTCGTTCCAAAAATCACACTCCCGAAGGTTTCATTCCGTTTGTACTCCATTTGATATTCCTTTTCTTTGAAATACTGAAATATGCAAAAAAAAACAGCAATATGGGCTGGGCCTCCAGTTAGTAGGTTAGTCCCAAGAATGATATAAATGTGTAAAATAAATCCCATAAACATCCAAAAGGGGTAATATAATAGCATGGAACAATCAAAAATTAAAGATACGTTGGAGACGTATCAAGCATCCCCAAGCTTAATTCCTGCTCGTTATTGAGTAGGTAAATGATAAAAAGAGAATTTTTGATGTGGAATGCTACCTAGCATAATTCTCAATGTAATTTCTTTATTGTGGCATGAATGTTCAGATCCAAATGATACAAAATAAAAGTTCATATTAACATGAAAATGGTGATACTTCAAGCATACTAATCAAAGTAATCATGTCTTCTCAAAATAACATGGCCAAAGAAAGTTATCCCTACAAAATTATATAGTCTGGTTGTTGCTCTATCTTCATCACACAAAGTATTTAATCATGCACAACCCCGATGACAAGCCAAGCAATTGTTTCATACTTGAATAATCTCAAACTTTTTCAACTTTCACGCAATACATGAGCATGAGCCATGGACATAGCACTATATGTGGAATAGAATGGTGGTTGTGGAGAAGACAAAAAGGAGAAGATAGTCTCACATCGACTAGGCGTATCAACGGGCTATGGAGATGCCCATTGATAGATATAAATGTGAGTGAGTAGGGATTGCCATGCAACGGATGCACTAGAGCTATAAATATATGAAAGCTCAACAAAATAAACTAAGTGGGTGTGCATCCAACTTGCTTGCTCACGAAGACCTAGGGAATTTTTGAGGAAGCCCATCATTGGAATATACAAGCCAAGTTCTATAATGAAAAATTCCCACTAGTATATGATAGTGACAACATATGAGACTCTCTCTATCATGAAGATCATGGTGCTATTTTGAAGCACAAGTGTGGAAAAAGAGATAGTAGCATTGTCCCTTCTCTCTTTTTTCTCTCATTTTATTTTTTTTCTCCTCTTTTTTTCTTTCTCTTTTTTTCTTTTTTTTTCTTTTTTTTCTTTTTGTAAAGTCCGAAGTCTCATCCCGACTTGTGGGGGAATCATAGTCTTCATCATCCTTTCCTCACTAGGACAATGCTCTAATAATGAAGATCATCACACTTTTATGGATTTACAACTCAAGAATTACAACTCAAAGCTAGAACAAGATATGACTCTATATGAATGCCTCCGACGGTGTACCGGGATATGCAATGAATCAAGAGCGACATGTATGAAAATTATGAAGGTGGCCTTGCCACAAATACAATGTCAACTACATGATCATGCAAAGAGCAATATGACAAAAGTAATGTGTGTCATATGAACGGAACGGTGGAACGTTGCATGGCAATATATCTCAGAATGGCTATGGAAATGCCATAATAGGTAGGTATGGGGGCTTTTTTGTGAAAGGTATATGGTAGGTGTATGGTACCGGCGAAAGTTGCGCGGCACAAGAAAGGCTAGCAATGATTGAAGGGTGAAAGGGTGCGTATAATCCATGGACTCAACATTAGTCAAAAGAAATCATGTACTTGTTGCAAAAATCTAGAAGTCATCAAAAACCAAAGCAGTACGCGCATGCTCCTAGGGGGATAGATGGTAGGAAAAGACCATCGCTTGTCCCCGACCGCCACTCATAAGGAAGACAATCAATAAATAAAATTGTGCTCCAACTTCATCACAAAGCGGTTCACCATTTGTGCATGCTACGGGAATCACAAACTTCAACACAAGAATTATTTAAATTCATAATCACCCAACTAGCATGACTTTAATATCACTACCTCCATTTCTCAAAATAATTATCAAGCATCATATTGATCATAGCATCCAATTCTTTTTCTATGATAGTTTTTATTATACCCAACTTGGATGCTCATTATTCTAGGACCAACTTTAAAACCATAGCAAATACCATGCTGTTCTAAAAGACTCTCAAAATAATATAAGTGAAGCATGAGACATTAGAATTTTTTTCAAAATTAAGACACCACCCTGCTCTAAAAGATATAAGTGAAGCACTAGAGCAAAAACTATCAAGCTCAAAAGATATAAGTGAAGCACATGGAGTATTCTAGCAAATTCTAATCAAATAGGCTTCTCCCCAAAAGGTGTGTACAGCAAAGATGATTGTGGTAAAATAAAAAGCAAAGACTAATACAATACACGACGCTCCAAGCGAAACACATATCATGTGACGAATAAAAATATAGCTCCAAGTAAAGTTACCAATGAACGAACACGAAAGAGGGGATGCCTTCCCGGGGCATCCCCAAGCTTAGGCTTTTGGCTATCCTTGAATATCATGGGGTGCCGTGGGCATACCCAAGCTTAGTCTCTTCCCACCCTTTATTCCATAGTCTATAAAAGCTTTACCCAAAACTTGAAAACTTCACAACACATAACTCAACAGGAGATCTTATAAGCTCTGTTAGTGAAAGAAAACAAAACCACCACATAAGGTACTGTAATGAACTCATTATTTATTTTGGTGTTAAACCTACTATATTCCAACCTCTCTATGGTTTGTAAATTATTTTACTAACCATAGATGCATCAAAATAAGAAAACAACACACGAAAAACAGAACAGTTTGTAGCAATCTGTAACTAACGCAAACGTCTGGAACTCTAAAAATCCTACAAAAATAGGAAGTCCTGGATAATTTGTTTATTGAACAGCGGAAAAACGAATCAACGCAAAATCACGTTCCTGTGATTTAACAAAATTATATTCGTGCGTGCAAAGTTTCTGTTTTTCAGCAGAATCAAATCAACTATCATCATAGGTTATCCTATAGGTTCTACTTGGCACAAACACTAACTAAAAGATGAAAACACATCTAAACAGAAGGTAGATGCAAGATTTATTACTAAACAGGAGCAAAAACAAAAAAAAATAGAAAATTGGGTTGCCTCCCAACTAGCACTATCGTTTAACGCCCCTAGCTAGGCATAAAGGCAAAGATAGATTGAATGGGTGCCATCTTTGGCACTAAATTCATAAGTAGCCCGCATGATAGATTAATAAGGTAATTTGACTTTCTTTCTTGAAAAGTGCTCCATGCATTTATTTCATGGAAATTGGAATCTAATATTCCCTTCCTTCATATCAATAATCGCGCTAATCTTTCTAAGGAAAGTTCAACCAAGAATAATAGGGCAAGAAAGATTGCAATCCATATCAAGAACGATAAAATCCACGGGCACCAAATTTCTATTTGCAACAATGAGAACATCGTTGATCCTTCCCATAGGCTTATTAATGGTGGAATCCACAAGGTGCAAATTTAAAGAGCAATCATCAGGATCATGGAAACCTAGAATATCACATAAAGTTTTCAGAATCATAGAAACACTAGCACCCAAATCACACAAAGCAAAACACTCATGATATTTAATTCTAATCTTTATAGTAGGTTCCCACTCATCATTAAGTTTTCTAGGTATAGAAACTTCCAAATTAAGTTTTTCATCATAAGATTGCATCAAGGCATCAACGATATGTTTGGTAAAAGCTTTATTTTGACTATAAGCATGAGGAGAATTAACAATGGATTGCAACAAGGAAATACAACCTTTTAAAGAAAAATTATCATATTCAAATTCCTTGAAATCCGAGATAGTAGGTTCAATGTTATTTGAAGTTGTGGCTTTTCTAATCCCACTATTACCAAATTTAGCATCAAGATCTAAAAACTCCGAATTCTTGGGATGCCTTCTAGGCAAAGCTGATTGATCATCAGTCCCATAATCATCAAAATTCATATTGCAAAACATAGATCTAATAGGAGACGCATCAATAACTTTAAGATCCTCATCATTATTTTCTTCTAACTTTTCTTCTTTACGGCCATCTTATTGACTAAGGTGGCTTGCTTATCAGAAATTTTGGCTATAGCATTTTCAAGCCGGGTAATTTGAACATTAACACCATAAAATTCTTTATTCATATCATCAAGTTCTTTGTTCATAAACCCCAAAAAAACTTTTTGTTCCTTTAGCTCTTTTCTAAAGAAATTATTATGCTCAAATTGCAAATTCATAAAGCTTCTAGTATTTGATTCAATCTCTTCCAACCTTTTGAGAAGCTGGTCAGGACCCTTAGGTGAATCCATAAGGTCAAAAAAGCACACAAGCACATAGAAAAAGGCAAGCGAAAATGAGAGGAGGAGATTGGGAAAGAGAGGGCGAATAAAAACGGCAAGGGTGACGTGGGGGAGAGGAAAACGAGAGGCAAATGGAAAGTAATGTAAATGCGAGGGAGATGGGTTTGTGATGGGTACTTGGTATGTCTTGACTTGAGCGAAGACCTCCCCGGCAACGGCGCCAGAAATCCTTCTTGCTACGTCTTGAGCTTGCGTTGGTTTTCTTCGAAGAGGAGAGGGTGATGCAGCAATAGTAGCATAAGTATTTCCCTCAGTTTTTGAGAACCAAGGTATCAATCCAGTAGGAGGCTCCTCAAAAGTCCCACGCACCTACACAAACAAACAAAGAACTCGCAACCACCGCAATAAAGGGGTTGTCAATCCCTTCACGACCACTTGCGAAAGTGAGATCTAATAAAGATAGTATGATAAGATAAATATATTTTTGGTATTTTATAATATAGATGCAAAAAGTAAAGATCAAAATAAAAGTAGATTGAAAGCAAATATGATAAGAGATAGACCCGGGGGCCATAGGTTTCACTAGTGGCTTCTCTCAAGATAGCATAAGTATTACGGTGGGTGCACAAATTACTGTCGAGCAATTGATAGAAAAGCGAATAATTATGAGATTATCTAGGCATGATCATGTATATAGGCATCACGTCCGCAACAAGTAGACCGACTCCTGCCTGCATCTACTACTATTACTCCACACATCGACCGACTCCTGCCTGCATCTAGAGTATTAAGTTCATAAGAACAGAGTAACGCATTAAGCAAGATGACATGCTATAGAGGGATAAACTCAAGCAATATGATATAAACCCCATCTTGTTATCCTCGATGGCAACAATACAATACGTGCCTTGCAACCCTTTCTGTCATTGGGTAAGGACACCGCAAGATTGAACCCAGAGCTAAGCACTTCTCCCATGGCAAGAAAGATCAATCTAGTAGTCCAAACGAAACTGATAATTCGAAGAGACTTGCAAAGATAACTCAACCATACATAAAAGAATTCAGAGAAGATTCAAATATTATTCATAGATAAACTTGATCATAAACCCACAATTCATCGGATCTCAACAAACACACCGCAAAAAGAGTTTACATCGAATAAATCTCCACAAGAGAGGGGGAGAACATTGTATTGAGATCCAAAAAGAGAGAAGAAGTCAGCTAGCTAATAACTATGGACCCGTAGGTCAGTGGTAAACTACTCACAACTCATCGCAGGGGCAAGGATGTTGATGTAGAAGACCTCTGTGGTCGATTCCCCCTCCGGCAGAACACCGACGAAGGCTCCAAGATGGGATCTCGCGAATATAGAAGGTTACGGTGGTGGAAATTGTGTTTCGTCTGCCCCCTGGATGTTTTCAGGGTACGTAGGTATATATAGGAGGAAGAAGTACATTGGTGGCCGCCCGAGGGGCCCACGAGATAGGGGGCGTGCCCTATAGGGGGGGGCGCCCTCCTATCTCGTGGGAGCCTCGGCTGCTTCTTGACTTGCACTCCAAGTCCTCTGGATCACGTTCGTTCCAAAAATCATGCTCCCGAAGGTTTCATTCTGTTTGGACTCTGTTTGATATTCCTTTTCTTTGAAATACTGAAATAGGCAAAAAAACAACAATATGGGCTGGGCCTCCGGTTAGTAGGTTAGTCCCAAAAAGGATATAAATGTGTAAAATAAAGCCCATAAACATCCAAAAGGGGTAATATAATAGCGTGGAACAATCAGAAATAAAAGATATGTTGGAGACGTATCAAGCATCCCAAAGCTTATTTCCTGCTCGTCGTCGAGTAGGTAAATGATAAAAAGAGAATTTTTTATGTGGAATGCTACCTAGCATAATTCTCAATGTAATTTTCTTTATTGTGGCATGAATGTTCAGATCCAAATGGTACAAAATAAAAGTTCATATTAACATGAAAATGGTGATACTTCAAGCATACTAATCAAAGTAATCATGTTTTCTCAAAATAACATGGCCAAAGAAAGTTATCCCTACAAAATCATATAGTCTGGTTGTTGCTCTATCTTCACCACACAAAGTATTTAATCATGCACAACCCCGATGACAAGCCAAGCAATTGTTTCATACTTTAATAATCTCAAACCTTTTCAACTTTCACGCAATACATGAGCGTGAGCCATGGACATAGAACTATATGTGGAATAGAATGGTGGTTGTGGAGAAGACAAAAAGGATAAGATAGTCTCACATCAACTAGGCATATCAACGGGCTATGGAGATGCCCATTAATAGATATCAATGTGAGTGAGTAGGGATTGCCATGCAACGGATGCACTAGAGCTATAAATATATGAAAGCTCAACAAAATAAACTAAGTGGGTGTGCATCCAACTTGCTTGCTCAGGAAGACCTAGGGCATTTTTAAGGAAGCCCATCATTGGAATATACAAGCCAAGTTCTATAATGAAAAAATCCCACTAGTATATGATAGTGACAACATATGAGACTCTCTCTATCATGAAGATCATGGTGCTATTTTGAAGCACAAGTGTGGAAAAAGAGATAGTAGCATTGTCCCTTCTCTCTTTTTTCTCTCATTTTAATTTTTTTTCTTCTTTTTTTATGTCGGGGAAACTGATCCACCAACACCTATGGGGACAGGGCCCCTTTCGGTTCGGAGGGGGGCGGAGGATGCACAAAGAGCGGATCGAGGCAGTACACGCGAGCAGTTTTACCCAGCTTCAGGCCGCACGGTGCGTAAAACCCTACTGCTGCTTGTTTGTGTGTATTGAATTCTTGCTCAGGAGCGATGGACGCTGCCAGACTGAGCGTGAGAGTGTTCCTGATGTTTCGAATGAGTCGAACCCCCTTCTACGTTGCGCTTGGGCCTCCTTTTATACTTTCAAGGGGTCACCGACAGGTGGCAACGTAGACTAGAAGGGTAAAAATGGAAAAGGATGCGGTAGGTGCAGCTACCGCTACTGTGGACAAAGTGCACCCTACCTAACTCTGACGGCAGGGGACAAGGTCATTGAATGCTTGTCTGAGTTGCCTAAACAGTGCAAAAAGTGACCGTTAGGAGCGCCACCGTTTGCCACGATGGCCTTCTCTTCATCTCCGCTTGCCACCGCGCACCCCTAGCTGCGCGGCCTCCTGCCACGTGTGCTTGGGAGAGTCCTAGAGCGACACGTTAGCAGGTGTGCTGGAGCACGGGCACGAAGTGGGGGTTTCCCGCGGCAAGCTCCTTGCCGCGGTCGTCGTCTTGTCGTGTTTGGGAGCTTGTTGCTCACCGGGCCTTGCCGGGACGCAGGGCGCGTCGCGGCAAGCTTTCTTGGTATGCCTTGAGTGGCCTTCCCGGCAAGCTCCTCTTGCCGGGGTCTTGTCTCTTCTCGGCAAGATCCTCTTGCCGGGGCCTGGGTTGGCCTTCCCGGCAAGCTCCTCTTGCCGGGGCCTTGGTTGGCCTTCCCGGCAAGCTCCTCTTACCGGGGCCTTGGTTTGAGTACTTTGTTCTTGAATGGTCTTCAAGGGAACCACGGAGGGTCTTGGCGGTCACCCGGCAAGCCTTGCCGCGGGATGCTGCGACCGCCCGTGCACAAGTTCGGGGTACTAGGGTACCCCTACTCTAGTCCACCGACAGGAGCCCCCGGGCCTGGGCCAGACACGGTGCCGACCGCTGTTGGGCCAGGCCCAAAACAGTGCACGGGCACGCACGGCCTAGGTCACGACACATATCTCTCTGCTCCCACCGCGCACGCCCAGAACGGCACACGTCAAACGCGGCGTCGTGGGTGATGCGGGCGGCGTGTGCGGGGCTAAGCCCCTCGAGCATGCGTCAGGCCACGATGATGGGGACGGTTCACGCCCTCCTCCCTAAACGGAGGTAGGCGTGGGGGCGTGGTGCATTTACTGGACGGGGCCGGTGCGCGGTTTTCGGGACGTCCACTCCCCGCAATCACGAGGCGGAGCGAGGCCGCCTCATCCATCGCCTTGGTTCTGCATCCCCGCCACGCGGCTCCCATGCGCTTGGGGTCGCGGACGGTGGAAGTGGGAAACTGGGCCGTCGCGAGCAGAGGCAGCGGGTTGGCCCCGACTCCCTGTTCTTCCCGTGCCTTGATTCGCTGAGCGGGGCGGCCGAGCCCCCACCTCGCTCCTTTATAAAGAGCGGGAGGGGAGCACAGAAACCCGCACTCTCTCATCTCCTCCTTTCTTCAGCTTCTGCTCCCCTTTCTCTCATTCGCCATGGAGAAAGGGAACCCAAGCCCTTCATCGGTGGCGGCGAGGGTCGCCGCCAGACAGCGCATCTCTCCCTCTCCCGCGCCCGTGGTGGCAGAGCCAGCCATAAGGGGAAGAGGGAGGGGGCGAGGTCGCGGACGAGGTCGAGGACGAGGTCGAGGCGCTCGGGGAAGAGGCGGGCGGGGCGGCGCGCCAGCTTCGCCTCCGCCGGCGGCTCCTCCCCCACGGTGGTCCATATAGGGGACGACCCTTGCGAGTTCTTCGTCAAGCTGCGCCGGGCGCCTCGTCGTCGCCTCTGGCGTCCAGCTCCGTTTGCGAGCGCGATGGAGTTGGACCCGCCCGAGACACTGAGACTGCACATGAGGGGCTGTGGGATCAGCGACACGCGAGTCCGCGTTGTATTCCTAGGCCCTAATGTGAGGTATCTTGATCGAGGGTGGAAGACGTTCGCCCGTATCCACAGCCTGATGGAGGGGTTTACCCTCCATTTTAAGTTGATGGAGGGCGATCTCCTCTCCGTCAAGGTCTTCGGGTGCTTCGGCACTCGGGCGAAGTGCTGCGTGGACAGCTCCTCCGATAGCGAAGGCTCCTCCTCGAGCGAGAGTGACGAGGAGGAGAGCGACAACGACGATGAGGGTAGCGGGCGGCGGGGTGGTGGGTCCGACTAGGCGTTAGGCGCCGCTTCGCGCGGCACCGGAGACCCCATCATCCGTGTCGCCGGCTCCTTGAACTCCCCGGGGTCGTCTCCTTGGGCGGCTAGCGTAGGGAGGCTGCAGAAGGGGAAGAGGGCTGGCGACAAGGCCGTCAGGTCGGAGTACGAGGGCGTGGTGCCCTCGACAGCGTGCTGACGTCCTGCCGCCCCGTCTTCGAGCCCCGCTTCCAGCGCCGCCATCGCCGTCCAGCCTTCGGACGGCCCCCGGGATGTTCTCTTGGTGTGTTCTGGCACCCGTAGCTCGCCTAGGCGCTCCTTTTGCCCTTTTCGCCTCCTTGACCTGCCTCCTGAAGAGAGGGACAGGAAAGGGATTACGGGCATCTTATCTTTTTAATTTGTAAGCCTTCGGGCCTTAGCTGTATCTAAAACTTGTAATCCTCTCTTTCATGTTTTTCATCCTCTATGGACTGTACCTGAGTGGGATGTTTTTTAATGAAAAGGGGATGCTTGCCGGGTTATTTGTCTCGCAAGTTGAACCCACGCCAAGGAGCAAATCCTTGGTATCCCTCGGACACACATTTCATCTCCCGGCAACAGGCCCTGCCGCCTTCCCACGTCGCTCGACCTTTCTCACGCCTTTGACGGAGGCGGGAACGAGGTGGGTGCAGTCTCCTCGTTTCATCCCTTTGCTGCTGCGACTACGACCAAACTTGGCCCCGGGAACGAGCCCCAGGGCCTAGAGTTGAGGGAGCACGGCACTTTTCGGGAAGAAACGCGGTTTCGCATTCCCCAGTCCATAAGAGGATGCATGATGAGGGATGAAAGACTTATCTGATATTGCAGCCCCCGGCAACTCTGGTTTGCCGTGGACGATTCTTGGCACTCGCAGCCCCCAGCGATACTGGCTTGCCGGGGCCCAGGTGTCGGCGCACCCTTCTTCTCCTTTTCGTCCTCAAGCAGTCTGGCCAGGATATGCGAGCCCTGCGAACGAAAGAGAAGCAAAAGGACGGACACTCGACCTCTAGCATGCATGCTATACCCCGGGGTGGAAGGCTTCGGGTACTCTTCCGACGAGAACCTCCAACCCAGCGCCAAGCTCACTCTGTTATTCAAAGGCATGGCGGCGGCGCTCCAGCAACTCCGGGAACGGATCCCAAAGCAGTTGGCCGACGAGTCACGCTCGATTTGTGCCGGAGTTCTGGAGAAGGTGCTGGTGAAGGTGGCCTTCCGCAATCTGGGCCTCAACCTCACCAACGTCCTCAAGAGGCTGCCAGCGGACGCTGATCTTGACGCACTTAAGGCCCTCGTCGCACCCATTGTGGACAGGGTGAACGAGGTCAAAAGGGTTGACGGCGGTCGCGTAGATTAGGTCGTCCGTTTTCCTCTTTTCTTGTCGCTGCCAGTCATGTCATGGGAACACTTTATTAGAGGCACGACAAGTTATTTTTGTAATATAACTCTATTTTAGGCAAAAAAATTGTCGTGTTACTTCCTTTACTCGACTCTTGGCTTTGTATGGTTCTGCCCTATGCTTTCTAGGGAAACTTGCCGGCGTAGGCACCCTTGCCGCGAGCGCCGAGTGCGGAACTTCAGCAGCCTGCTGGCAGGGTCGCTACCGACAAGCAACCTTGTCGCAACTAGTTGCAGCTCACTTAAGTTGTTGAGCGGACTCGAAACAAAGTAAGGGCGCTAGCGGCTCACTTAAGTTGCTGAGCGGACTCGAAGCAAAGTAAGGGCGCTAGCAGCTCACTTAAGTTGTTGAGCGGACTCGAAACAAAGTAAAGGCGCAACTAGCTACGAGTTGGTTCCTCCGCGCACAGGTTTTCCATACAAAGCACGGTCGTTCAAGGAAAATAACTCAAAAACTTAAAAAAAACTGATTGCTCAAGCTTTAGCAACTTAGCTTTTCTGTCGTCTGCTTCCCGGCAAGGAGAAACTTTCTTGAACGGCCTGGTCCACACCATTATCTTCTCCTTCCCCCCCTGGTAAACCTTGTGGGCGAGGGAACCTTCCTTCTTCTGAGAAAGAAACAGAGAAATAAAGTAATGATATGGAGCCTTGGGCTCGTTATCGCTTACCGGGGTCTGGTGCTGCACAAAGTGTCAGATAACATATGCGAAAAAGGATTATAGCATAAAAAAAACTGACAAGATGTGCGGGGCACATGAACTTTACTGGTGCACGGGGTCTGCGCCCGGCTTTGTACAAAGGATTACATGCAACAGCGGCAAGACTTGTACAAAAGGTGGTTGCCGGAAAAGCTTCCGGCAACCGCGCCCTACGGGTAAAACTTACGAAGATGTTCTATGTTCCAGGAGTTGCTCACTGGAATGCCATCTTCGGTCTCAAGGCGGACAGCGCCGGGCCTAGTGACTCGTTTCACCCGATAAGGGCCTTCCCACTTCGGCGTCAACTTGTTGGAATTCTTGGCGGACTGAACACGCCGAAGAACAAGGTCGCCTTCCTCGAAGCTCCTGGCTTTAACTCTGCGGCTATGGTAGCGACGCAAAGCTTGCTGGTAGCGAGCGGCTCGCACAGCAGCCTGAAGACGGTCTTCCTCAAGGAGCAGCGCGTCATCTTGTCGCAGCTGCTCTTGCTCGAGCTCATCATAAGCGAGCACTTGAGGCGACCCGTAAACGAGTTCCGTGGGGAGAACTGCCTCCGCTCCGTAGATTAGAGCGAAGGGTGTCTGGCCAGTGGCTCGATTTGGCGTCGTCCTGATCGACCAAAGAACCACCGGCAGCTCCTCGATCCAGTTTCTTCCGCACTTGTGCAGCCTGTCGAAAGTTTTGGTCTTGAGCCCGCGCAGAACTTCAGCATTTGCCCTCTCTGCTTGACCGTTGCTTCTCGGATGAGCAACAGAAGCGAAGCAGACCTTGGCGCCAAGGTCTTGGACGTACTGCATGAAGGTGCGGCTCATGAATTGCATGCCGTTGTCAGTGATGATCCTGTTAGGAACCCCGAAACGGCAAACAATCGACCTGAAGAACTTGACTGCTGACTGTGCTGTCACCTTCCTCACTGGTTCCACCTCCGGCCACTTTGTGAACTTGTCGATTGCAACATACAAGAACTCAAAGCCCCCGACAGCTCAGGGGAAGGGGCCGAGGATGTCGAGCCCCCAGACCGAAAATGGCCAGGATAAAGGGATCGTCTGGAGAGCTTGAGTCGGTTGGTGTATCTGTTTGGAATGGAACTGGCACGCTTCACACTTGCTTACTTGTGCAGTTGCATCCTGGAGGGCTATCGGCCAGAAGAAACCTTGTCGGGGCGGCATCCTCACTGTCGGATCCTCCTGCTCCTGTACTCTCTCCGGGGAGCCTCCTCCCCTCTTCAGCGCGTGCACACTTGTCAGCCAGGGCGTAAAGCTCGCTGACGTCTCTGATCTTACACATCGCCATCTCCTCCCTCATCCTTCGGTTTAGCATGTTCTGATGGAACGCGCTGATAATCGCGGCGGGGTGGACATCTGGGATGTTGTGCGGTACACGGCTGAATCTCTAAATGTACTTGCGCAGTGGTTCTCCTTCCTTCTGGGCGAGCAGATGAAGATCGCTCTCTTGGCCATGTGGCTTGTGGCCGCCTGTAAAGGCGCCGACAAACTGATGGCATAAATCTGCCCAAGAGGAGATGGAATTGTCCGGCAAGTGCATGAGCCAGGACCTGACGTTGGGCTTGAGTACCAGCGGGAAGTAGTTGGCAAGGATCTTGTCGTCCCGTCCCCCGGCAGCCTGCACCGCGATGGTGTAGATGTTGAGAAACTCCGACGGATGCGTCTTGCCGTCATACTTCTCTGGTACGTCTGGTTTGAAATTCTTTGTGCTGGGCCACTGGACTTGCTGCAGCTCACGGGTGAACGCAGGACAACCTACCGCGTACAGCAGATCGCCTGGTTCCCCTGGCGCATGCATGTCAACAGAGGGCCCAACGCGCTTGTCGGATTGACGTCGCGCTTCTCTTCGGCGCTCGATGCGGGTTCGAGCGTCTTCTTGTTGTCGTTCAAGGAGAACTTGGCGCTGGTCGCGACGAGCTCGTGGGTCCGACGACGCGGTGGAGCCGCTGTCGGGGTGGACCCGGTGAGTCGGCGATTTTGGCCTTCGTAGTGGAGAGTGCATGGAAGTCGCACCTCCCCCGGTCTTGTTGCCATCAGCTCGCGTCCGACTGTCCTGCCGCGGCAGCGAGGTGCTTGGTTGCCGCGCAGTGTCGCCATTGGCGAAGCCGATGAGGCTCTGGATAGTGGCCCTCCATTCGTCGGTCTTGTCCGCCGTCGGAGGATAGTCTAGGAGCAGTTGAGCTCGTGCCAAGGCTTCTGCTGGAGTGGTGGGCGACGGAGGTGAACGGTGCGAGGAGTGGGGCATGCTCGGACTCCTAACCACGTTAGAAGGAGCAGTGCCCCGTCCAGGCGACCGTACTTCGCTCGAGCCAGCATGTTGACATGCATGTTGGTTTTGAGCGCCACGATAACCACCAGCTTGATCTTGGCCCAGCGGACGTATGGCGCTGCGAACGCCATCACGCTGCTGGTCCCACGCCTCCTGAGAGGGGCGCGGTGCGCGCATGGACGCCGAGGTCTGTGCCGCCTTGTCCTTGGACTTGGCCACACTGAGGGCTCCCTCGTCGATGCCCATTCTTCCGCCGGCGTCCACTCCACCACCCGTTTGCTCCGGAGGCGGTGAAAGCGACGCAGACGGAACAGCTGCCTCCGAATCCTTCTTCTTCGGTGGCATGTCGATGAAGACGATGAAGATTTAGCTCGCGTGCACGTCGGATCGGGTTCGCACAATCTCGACGCCCCCTACCTGGCGCGCCAAAGATGTCAGGGAAACTGATCCACCAACACCTATGGGGACAGGTGTCAGGACCCCGACTCGATGTCACATCGATCTAGCCGGTAACACTTCATATCACTTTGCGGCCTCACGCACGGTGTTCCCACGGGTGTCGCCTTACCTTTGCCCGGGACCGTTTGCGCCTTTTGGCTCACGTATATGATAGTGTCGCTAGCATCCATATGATAAAGAGCCCGGGCTGACATGACTAGTCGTAAACCCAAAGTGGCACAGACTTACAGGGACAGGCATCCATGACCCAGCTTCGAACGTGTCGGTCATCAGCAAGTGGGTCCGGGCTGTAGCACTGGGCTAGCAGGACTCCGGTAAACCGGGCTGTAGCGGGCTAACAGGACTCCGGTACTCAAAGCGTGACATTTCCCCGAAGGGACAGACACAGGAACGAAGAAGGACACATGCCGGCCAGCCTAAGTGTTTCAGAGCAGTAGCAAGCTACCATGGCTCAGCGGTAACACTAGGAGACATTTCCCGGTAAGAGAGGCTACTAAAGATAAACAACTAGATAGTCAGATTCCACACATACCAAGCATTTCAATCACACACACAATATGCTCGATATGTGCAAATACAACGAAGCATCACAACATGACTCTACGACACAAGTACTTTATTCATTAGGCTCCGAGGAGCGAGATATTACAAACATGGGTCTCATGACCCAACACTCAGAGCATACAAGTCAAAGCACAAGCGGAAGCTATCATGTCTGAGTACAGACATCTATAAATGAAAAAAAGGCTGAGAAGCCTGACTATCTATCAGATCCTGCCGGGGCACAAGATCGTAGCTGAGGTATCAAGCTAAACATCGAAATCCACGTGAAATTACTAGCGAGACCGAAGTCTCTCTGCAAAAACATAAAATAGGCAAACGTGAGTACAAATGTACCCAGCAAGACTTACATCAGACCTATCTACATATGCATCATTATCAACAAAGGGATGGTGGGGTTTAACTGCAGCAAGCCAGCTTTGACTCGGTGGCTATCCTAAACTACGACTGCAATGTAACTCTTTTGAGGTGGCGCACACGAGTCCACATATTCACCATAGCAATACACCACTATGGATCCGCTCCCGTCCCCCCTACGAGAACGCCATCCATAGCACTCACGCTTATCTTGCGTATTTTAGAGTATCCACTTTCACTTGTCTATGAACTGATATAAGCAACCCAGAAGTCCTTTTCCGCGGACACGGCTATTCGAATAGATGATATTAACCCTGCAGGGGTGTACTTCTTCATACATGTTTCCACCACTTAGCGTCTGCACACGACATGTGCTCGGCAGACTTCAAGCGAAAGCCGACGTGGGTGTAGACCACGACCTACCTAAACACTCAAGTCTCTAGTCCAGGTTTATCGCCTATTCGGGTTCCATCCATGAGGAGATCCAGCCGGAGTTTCGCTCACAGCCCCAAATGATGTGAACAGGGTTCCCGAGATACCAAACGGGCATCCGGTACACCGTGCCACGTACCTACTGCATCACAGCCCACCCCTACGGTGAGCGCTGTCCACGGCCTCCAGTAAGCTACAAACACCAGAAACTACTTGCAACTCCTGGACAGAGGACTAGGGTGAATAAGAAGTCGAGCGGGGTCATATTTCAGGGCCCAATGTATGGTAGTAGCTGAATCATGGATCACAAACACAGAACTCAGTTCCTGAGGACGGCTACAATGAGACAACCCACCATGTACTCCTACATGGCCTCTCACCGCTACCTTTACCAAATCGTGTTCACACACTTAGCTCACACACAGTAGGACATGTTCACACGCCTCTGATTCATCCCCGATGAATCAGACCTGACTCAACTCTAAGCAGTAGCAGGCATGACAAACAAACATGAATGAGTAGGCACAACAGGGCTCAAACAACTCCTACTCATGCTAGTGGGTTTCATCTATTTACTGTGGCAATGACAGGTCATGCAAAGGATAAAGGGGTTCAACTACCGCAGCATGTAACAGTTGAATCGGTGTTGTCCTAATGCAGTAAAAGAGAGCAGGAGCGAGAGGGTAGGATTGTATCGGAATGAACAAGGGGGTTTTGCTTGCCTGGCACTTCTGAAGATAACATTGAGTCTTCATCAGTGTCAACGATCACATCATCGGTATCACGTCTATCGAGAGGGGACAAATACCGGCAACAAAGAAGAAAACACAATCAATGCAATGCACAATATGATGCATGCTATGACATGGCAATATGAATGTGTTTTGAGCTAATGCAACTAGCAACAGATTAAATGAAGTTGGTTTGAATACAAGATTCAAATTCAAACTCCATATGTGATTATTTAAATGCCATTCACTTCATTTTCCCTAAACAGTAGTGATAAGTTGTTCTAACATGCATGAAAATGGTACAGATGGATTCCTTGAATTTTTCTGATAATTTTTCATATATAATTTATTTAATTTGGAGTTACGGTTAATTTTCTATGATTTATGGAAGTTTTAGGCATTTTCTGAAATTTTTCTGATTATTTAGAATTAAAATAATTCCAGAAAATGAATTATGGCGTCAGCATGACATCACCTTGACGTCAGCAGGTCAACAGGGCGCCCCAGGTCAAATCTGACCAGTGGGGTCCACTGGTCAGTGACACAGGAGCTAATCCCGGTCAAACCCAGTGCTGACTGGGGTTTGACCAGGGGTGGGGCCCGCTGTCAGTGGCCTAGGGGGTTGATTAGCGGGGTAGTTAGGCCCTAATGACCGGCCACATCAGCTCCTGCCGGAGTTTCGCCGGCGGCGACCATTCCGCACGGCGGGGGAACGCCGGACTTGCGCTAGGGGCATCGGATCGACGCGCCAAGGGCACCAGGAGGTAGCCCGCGCCCGTGCGCATCTAGGGGAACCAACGGGAGGTGCGGGGGTGGCCGGAGCTCGCCGGAGTGGGGGCCGCAGCGGCTGCCGGAGCTCGGGTTTGGGCGGAGCGAGGTTACGGGGCGCTAGGGGGCTGGCTGAGGGGCTATGCGGACTCCTGGGGCAGCTAGGAGCACGCTAGGCTCGTCGGACTGGCCGCAGCAGCACGTCAGTGCCATGCCCGGTGTCCATGGCGGACGGCGGCGCTCGAGAATGTGGCCGGGGTGCTACGGCACGGGAACGAACAAAAAGGAGGAGGGGAAACGGAGTGGAGCTCACAGGGATCGTGCAGGGAGGGTCAGCGAGCTCGGGGGCGCGCCGGAGTGGCCGAATTCGACGGAGAACGGCGCCGGGGCCGAAGCTTGGGGATGATGACGATGGCGGCTGCTCGGGGCCCTTCCGGTCACGTGGCTCGGTGAGGGGGTTGGCGACGAGGTGCAGGAGTTCGGGAGCACGTCGGAGAGGGAAGGGGGTGGCCGTGGTCATGGCTACGGCGAGTGGCGCTCCCAGGTGCGTTCGGTGACGAGAGGGAGGAAGAACAGAGGAGGAGGAGGGGGTCCAGAGAGAGAGAGACGATCGAGGGGGGTCGGGGCCGTCTTCGTGGCGTCGCGAGGGGGTCGGGGGGGCTGCCACGGCGAAGCAGGAGGTGGAGGCCTCCGCGTGCGCGCGTGCATGCGGTGTCCGTCCTCCTGGCAGAGGAGGAAGAAGACAAGGGGGGAGGAGGAGGTGGGCTGGGCCGGCTCTAGTGGACTGGGCTGCTGGTGGGCTACCAGGTAAGGCCAGGTAAGTTCTACTCCTTTTATTTTTTTCTGTTCTGTTTTCTATTTGTTCTGTTTTGTTTTAGTTTAGTAAAATACTAAACCATTTTAATAAATTCTGTAGTTTATTATGTGGCTTACTAAAATATATACAAAGCCACTCACAAACTTCCAGAATTATTTGGAGTCATATTTAATATATATTAAATATAAATCCAGAGCAAATAGTTATTGGATTAATTCAAATGGCCAAAATAAATATCTCTGTGACTCCAAAAATATTGGTTTAAATTTTACCTCTCACCAATATTTCCATGGAATAACAGGAACATTTTCTTGGACTCATTTGATGAAATTTAAATGTTGGTTATTTTTTAGAGGTCTTCTGAGGCTTTGAAAATTCCTCAATTCAAATTTCATTTGAATTTAAACATGATGCAGCAAGAGGTCTAGCCTAGTGCATTACCAGAAGCTAGGGATGTGACAACTCACCCCCACTAAACAAGAATCTCGTCTCGAGATTCAAGCGTAGGGTAAGGTGAAAGGTAAACGCAACTAGTATAATCTTCACGATCCAGGTTGCACTTCATAGAAACGTTGATTCGATCACCATCTTTGTCTTGTCGTCTTGCTCTGAGAAATCCTGCCAACATGACCTGGAGGAAAAGAGACTCTAGAAGGGTCGATCTTCTCGAAGATCGAACAACTCACGGAATGAGACATAGCAACATCTCGTGAGCTGGGAGACGAAGCACAGATTTGAAGAAATGGAGTGGAACAGATGACGAAGGTTCACTAGGTAGACAACGATTCCACACTTAAGAAGGTGGTAAACGATTGTCAACGTAGCGAGGAGTTGAGTTGCCATGATACCACGACGAAACATCCTGGAGGAGGGTGATTCGTAGATTATTATCTTAAGTGGCAAAAAGAATTACTTTTGATTCAGAGATCATTGGAACTCTTTATACCAGCCTAAGGTAATCACAAGCGATCATTTGGAGGGGGTCGGTAGAATGGCATACTCGGACTTGGATGATGTGGATTACCTTGTTGAAAACAACGTAATGAATGAATTTTGCTTATCACCGGAAATGGAAGAGACCCATGGTAGAATGGCACATTGGCGGTGCAAGCTGGGAACAAAATGCAAATGCTGGGAATGATTCTGGTAACTGGGGAAGAACCCAACAATAAAGAGTGAATTCACTGTTGGAGTGGTTATAGCATAACCGAAGGGACTAGGAGCAATCCCGGTTAGTGCCGGCGATAATACCTAACGCTTGTGCGTGCTCTCAAGAACTTGAGCAATTCCATAATCATCAAGGTTTTACCAACATCCGTGTCAAGGGTCCGATAACACAACTTACTACCATGATGAATGGTGATGGAGGATGCAGATGCAAAGGAAGATAACACCTTCTCAGATTTCACCCTTGGCGGGGCCAAGGAAATAAAAATCTGGATGATCGACCGAGAGACATTTAGCACTCCGCTTCTAATGTTCTCCTTGATGTGCTAGTGTAACCCATTCATAGATATGGTTTGATATCTAGAACATCAAGTAAAGGGTCGGACTTCGGGAACACAAGAATCCATAAGGAACAACTAGGGAGGTAAACCCTACGAAATCCTTATAGGGAGGTGGCCAACTTCTTTAATCAAGATACTACAATAATAGGTCTCTTGGCTGGGTGGTGCTGGCCTCGACATCCACTTTACCGGTTATCGAGGGACCAATATTATAGTTCTTGGGAAATGTTCCAAACCATCATATCTGCCTGAGATTCAGATCTGGTAGGTGTCAGGATATCCCAGACTCATCAAGTCTAGAAAGAAAAATGAAAGTTTGCAACGCAAATCGACGAGATAATGTTGCGGGATTCTCGGGGAGTGAGCTACGATAGTAAGCTCCAAAACATGAGTTGGTTCTGCTACAACATGTGAACACGCTGTCCCAGACAAACATGACCACGTGGTAGTCTTATAATAAAACACTACCGAGTTCAGGAGGGGAAACCATCATTAAGGACATCGAAGTCTCCACGCGTGGAAATCCAAAGAGTTCACCTTGGACAGACTCCTTTATCTTTGAACAACTCAATCAGTGGCTTGGTGTGCTAGGATATACATATAGAATGGAGGTTGCAAATATCCAGACCACAAAATACTTCGCACGTATGCATGACTGACTTGGGATGATTCCAAAGGAAACAACATTGACTTTCTCGAATCCACGGCGGCAACTTGCATCAAATGCACATGGACTGGAGGAAGTCACTTCTTACATCCGAACATTTGCTCCATGAACTAGCATGAAGAAATGCTTTCAAAAGTTTCCAACACTAACTTAATGTTCAACAAAATCATGGAGGGAATAAGGATGTTGTCAATGGGCTCAACAACAATTCATCCGGGTTTCCTTTTAAAAGGAATTCCATAGTTAAGTGAACACGGTGATAGCATTGGTCAGACCCAAAGATATATGGGTGTATGCTCGAGGGATCAACCACGAGTAAGACAACATTACGAATATCGTTGGTTCTGGTCTGATTGGATGATAGCCCATACTCAATCAAAGGTTTGGGTAAGATAATAGATCCAACAATTGTTCACGAGGACCAATTGATGAAGATATCATCTTTCTTCAACACACACACACACACACACACAAAAGATATCCCTTAACATGAACTAAGTCGGACAAGCTTTTATCTTCCAACTCTCCAAGTTGTTGTTTGGCTTATCCAACTAGCTCAGGGTATCCAACACGGATTCTTGGAGAAGGGGGTGGTTTACAGGAATAAACCAACTTGATCACGAACTCAACATAGCGGTCAGGTGACAACCTGGTAATACTTCTGAGAAGATATTCAGAAAATCACGAACCACCGGTATGTTACTAAGCTCGAGAACAATCTTGCTTTTTGAGGCAAGACGATATGATCAATAGAGTAAGAATTTGAAATAATCCTAACTCATCGATCGAGGAGTGAACCAGGAGAATGGACTAGGTAGCACGATCAATCTTAGAATGATGATTCAATAACCAACACACTAAGAATAAAATTATTGTCCTTTAACTACCAAGCAACGAGGTTGCTGGGAGTATTGATCTCACACATCACAATTCATTTGTCGGTATTCCGGTTGCATCAACACGAGGGCCGAGGAATGAACAGTGATGGCAAGAAGTATCACTATACCAAGAGTTCATGGGATGGTGTGCAATTCCTATAACAATCTCGATATAAAATATGTAATACTCCAAGGTAGAGCAGAACCAAAAGCTGGATTGGCATTTGATCTGCGGAATACAACTACTTTGACCCAATCCTGGATATGGAAGAGGTACTGGAGTTTGTTTCTCCTAGTCATTCTGCGATAGAATGGCTTGACGGACCACGAGAGTAATAGGCATCGATAAACGAACGCACGCATACTCTTGGCTATCAATTGATAGACGAGGGTCAGAATGCAACTAAAGAGAGACAACTCGAGGAACATATGATTTTCTGAGTTGTGGATGCATAGATTAGTATGTCGAACCAAGTTCAACATATTTCTTCTAGATAACCCATGCAAAAAGGTAGAACTGGCAGAGTCACGATTTATGAATGGAGAACTCCTCAAGAGTACTCTAATTGTGATCTTTTGATCCAATAAACTTCTGCCATAAGTAGTTCATGGTATTTGGAAGAAGAAGATACCACGGACTTCAAGGACTATCGCAAAGGTTACTAATATCCTAAAGGCACTAGCAATTACTATCAACATGAAGTGGGTAGAGTGAATCTCGGGTTCAGAACCCAGGAGTAGAATACCTACTACTAAGTAGCATCACGGGATGCTTTCGAGAATAAAAGCCAGAATCATCACACTGGGGATCACAAAACATTGCTAGATTACTAGGTGACTCCCTAAACACCTAGGGCCATAATAGTAACTCCAACATAATGTCAAGGCAATAGAATACCTCAACTCAACAATTAGTGTGATTGAGCTGGCATAAAGGAGCATCGAAACCAGAGGAAAAGGATTTTGCAAATGCATCAGACTATTTAGAAACCTGGGATGACTCGGACAGCATAACGGCTGTAAATGCTCAGAAAAGATTTGAGACATTCACAAAAAGGTGGCATAACCACTCAGAAGCACAATATCAAGGTTTCGAGATCAACAGTTAACATACGGAAGTAGTAGGAACTGAACTGAGGCTTGAATCCAACAATCTTATAAGTCTACGGATTAGTAACACGTGATCCTGATAGAAAGAAGAGATAGCCTAGTTCTTAATCCCCGTAGGAAAGATAAGATGACTCAGATCAGAAGGCATAAGGTATAAGGAGTAAAAAGAGCCTTACGTTCCATCCCACAATCAATTCCCTTATATAACTAAAGAATTTCTAGACTCAACTTCGACCAGTTTGGCTTGGTAATCCTACAGGCAGTCAAGCTCTGATACCAACGCTGTCAGGACCCCGACTCAATGTCACATCGATCTAGCCGGTAACACCTCATATCACTTTGCGGCCTCACGCACGGTATTCCCACGGGTGTCGCCTTACCTTTGCCCGGGACCGTTTGCGCCTTTTGGCTCACGTATATGATAGTGTCGCTAGCATCCATATGATAAAGAGCCCGGGCTGACATGACTAGTCGTAAACCCAAAGTGGCACAGACTTACAGGGACAGGCATCCATGACCCAGCTTCGAACGTGTCGGTCATCAGCAAGTGGGTCCGGGCTGTAGCACTGGGCTAGCAGGACTCCGGTAAACCGGGCTGTAGCGGGCTAACAGGACTCCGGTACTCAAAGCGTGACATTTCCCCGAAGGGACAGACACAGGAACGAAGAAGGACACATGCCGGCCAGCCTAAGTGTTCCAGAGCAGTAGCAAGCTACCATGGCTCAGCGGTAAACACTAGGAGACATTTCCCGGTAAGAGAGGCTACTAAAGATAAACAACTAGATAGTCAGATCCCACACATACCAAGCATTTCAATAACATACACACAATATGCTCGATATGTGCAATACAACGATGCATCACAACATGACTCTACGACTCAAGTACTTTATTCATTAGGCTCCGAGGAGCGAGATATTACAAACATGGGTCTCATGACCCAACACTCAGAGCATACAAGTCAAAGCACAAGCGGAAGCTATCATGTCTGAGTACAGACATCTATAAATGAAAAAAGGCTGAGAAGCCTGACTATCTATCAGATCCTGCCGAGGGCACAAGATCGTAGCTGAGGTATCAAGCTAAACGTCGAAATCCACGTGAAACTACTAGCGAGACCGAAGTCTCTCTGCAAAAACATAAAATAGGCAAACGTGAGTACAAATGTACCCAGCAAGACTTACATCAGACCTATCTACATATGCATCATTATCAACAAAGGGATGGTGGGGTTTAACTGCAGCAAGCCAGCTTTGACTCGGTGGCTATCCTAAACTACGACTGCAAGTAACTCTTTTGAGGTGGCGCACACGAGTCCACATATTCACCATATCAATACACCACTATGGATCCGCTCCCGTCTCCCCTACGAGAACGCCATCCATAGCACTCACGCTTATCTTGCGTATTTTAGAGTATCCACTTTCACTTGTCTATGATCTGATATAAGCAACCCAGAAGTCCTTTTCCGCGGACACGGCTATTCGAATAGATGATATTAACCCTGCAGGGGTGTACTTCTTCATACATGTTTCCACCACTTAGCGTCTGCACACGACATGTGCTCGGCAGACTTCAAGCGAAAGCCGACGTGGGTGTAGACCACGACCTACCTAAACACTCAAGTCTCTAGTCCAGGTTTATCGCCTATTCGGGTTCCATCCATGAGGAGATCCGGCCGGAGTTTCGCTCACAGCCCCAAACGATGTGAACAGGGTTCCCGAGATACCAAACGGGCATCCGGTTACACCGTGCCACGTACCTACCGCATCACAGCCCACCCCTACGGTGAGCGCTGTCCACGGCCTCCAGTAAGCTACAAACACCAGAAACTACTTGCAACTCCTGGACAGAGGACTAGGGTGAATAAGAAGTCGAGCGGGGTCATATTTCAGGGACCAATGTATGGTAGTAGCTGAATCATGGATCACAAACACAGAACTCAGTTCCTGAGGACGGCTACAATGAGACAACCCACCATGTACTCCTACATGGCCTCTCACCGCTACCTTTACCAAATCGTGTTCACACACTTAGCTCACACACAGTAGGACATGTTCACACGCCTCTGATTCATCCCCGATGAATCAGACCTGACTCAACTCTAAGCAGTAGCAGGCATGACAAACAAGCATGAATGAGTAGGCACAACAGGGCTCAAACAACTCCTACTCATGCTAGTGGGTTTCATCTATTTACTGTGGCAATGACAGGTCATGCAAAGGATAAAGGGGTTCAGCTACCGCAGCAAGTAACAGATAAATCGGTGTTGTCCTAATGCATTAAAAGAGAGCAGGAGCGAGAGAGTAGGATTGTATCGGAATGAACAAGGGGGTTTTGCTTGCCTGGCACTTCTGAAGATAACATTGAGTCTTCATCAGTGTCAACGATCACATCATCGGTATCACGTCTATCGAGAGGGGACAAATACCGGCAACAAAGAAGAAAACACAATCAATGCAATGCACAATATGATGCATGCTATGACATGGCAATATGAATGTGTTTTGAGCTAATGCAACTAGCAACAGATTAAATGAAGTTGGTTTGAATACAAGATTCAAATTCAAACTCCATATGTGATTATTTAAATGCCATTCACTTCATTTGCCCTAAACAGTAGTGATAAGTTGTTCTAACATGCATGAAAATGGTACAGATGGATTCCTTGAATTTTTCTGATAATTTTTCATATATAATTTATTTAATTTGGGGTTACGGTTAATTTTCTATGATTTATGGAAGTTTTAGGCATTTTCTGAAATTTTTCTGATTATTTAGAATTAAAATAATTCCAGAAAATGAATTATGGCGTCAGCATGACATCACCTTGACGTCAGCAGGTCAACAGGGCGCCCCAGGTCAAATCTGACCAGTGGGGTCCACTGGTCAGTGACACAGGAGCTAATCCCGGTCAAACCCAGCGCTGACTGGGGTTTGACCAGGGGTGGGGCCCGCTGTCAGTGGCCTAGGGGGTTGATTAGCGGGGTAGTTAGGCCCTAATGACCGGCCACATTAGCTCCTGCCGGAGTTTCGCCGGCGGCGACCATTCCGCACGGCGGGGGAACGCCGGACTTGCGCTAGGGGCATCGGATCGACGCGCCAAGGGCACCAGGAGGTAGCCCGCGCCCGTGCGCATCTAGGGGAACCAACGGGAGGTGCGGGGGTGGCCGGAGCTCGCCGGAGTGGGGGGCCGCAGCGGCTGCCGGAGCTCGGGTTTGGGCGGAGCGAGGTTACGGGGCGCTAGGGGGCTGGCTGAGGGGCTATGCGGACTCCTGGGGCAGCTAGGAGCACGCTAGGCTCGTCGGACTGGCCGCAGCAGCACGTCAGTGCCATGCCCGGCGTCCATGGCGGACGGCGGCGCTCGGGAATGTGGCCGGGGTGCTACGGCACGGGAACGAACAAAATGGAGGAGGGGAAACGGAGTGGAGCTCACAGGGATCGTGCAGGGAGGGTCAGCGAGCTCGGGGGCGCGCCGGAGTGGCCGAATTCGACGGAGAACGGCGCCGGGGCCGAAGCTTGGGGATGATGACGATGGCGGCTGCTCGGGGCCCTTCCGGTCACGTGGCTCGGTGAGGGGGTTGGCGACGAGGTGCAGGAGTTCGGGAGCACGTCGGAGAGGGAAGGGGGTGGCCGTGGTCATGGCTACGGCGAGCGGCGCTCCCAGGTGCGTTCGGTGACGAGAGGGAGGAAGAACAGAGGAGGAGGAGGGGGTCCAGAGAGAGAGAGACGATCGAGGGGGGTCGGGGCCGTCTTCGTGGCGTCGCGAGGGGGTCGGGGGGGCTGCCACGGCGAAGCAGGAGGTGGAGGCCTCCGCGTGCGCGCGTGCGTGCGGTGTCCGTCCTCCTGGCAGAGGAGGAAGAAGACAAGGGGGGAGGAGGAGGTGGGCTGGGCCGGCTCTAGTGGACTGGGCTGCTGGTGGGCTACCAGGTAAGGCCAGGTAAGTTCTACTCCTTTTATTTTTTTCTGTTCTGTTTTCTATTTGTTCTGTTTTGTTTTAGTTTAGTAAAATACTAAACCATTTTAATAAATTCTGTAGTTTATTATGTGGCTTACAAAAATATATACAAAGCCACTCACAAACTTCCAGAATTATTTGGAGTCATATTTAATATATATTAAATATAAATCCAGAGCAAATAGTTATTGGATTAATTCAAATGGCCAAAATAAATATCTCTGTGACTCCAAAAATATTGGTTTAAATTTTACCTCTCACCAATATTTCCATGGAATAACAGGAACATTTTCTTGGACTCATTTGATGAAATTTAAATGTTGGTTATTTTTTAGAGGTCTTCTGAGGCTTTGAAAATTCCTCAATTCAAATTTCATTTGAATTTAAACATGATGCAGCAAGAGGTCTAGCCTAGTGCATTACCAGAAGCTAGGGATGTGACAACAGGGCCCCTTTCGGTTCGGAGGGGGGCGGAGGATGCACAAAGAGCGGATCGAGGCAGTACATGCGAGCAGTTTTACCCAGCTTTGGGCCGCACGGATGCGTAAAACCCTACTGCTGCTTGTTTGTGTGTATTGAATTCTTGCTAAGGAGCGATGGACGCTACCAGACTGAGCGTGAGAGTGTTCCTGATGTTTCGAATGAGTCGAACCCCCTTCTACGTTGCGCTTGGGCCTCCTTTTATACTTTCAAGGGGTCACCGACAGGTGGCAACGTAGACTAGAAGGGTAAAAATGGAAAAGGATGCGGTAGGTGCAGCTACCGCTACTGTGGACACAGTGCACCCTACCTAACTCTGACGGCAGGGGACAAGGTCATTGAATGCCTGTCTGAGTTTCCTAAACAGTGCAAAAAGTGACCGTTAGGAGTGCCACCGTTTGCCACGATGGCCTTCTCTTCATCTCCGCTTGCCACCGCGCACCCCTAGCTGCGCGGCCTCCTGCCACGTGTGCTTGGGAGAGTCCTAGAGCGACACGTTAGCAGGTGTGCTGGAGCGCGGGCACGAAGTGGGGGTTTCCCGCGCCAAGCTCCTTGCCGCGGTCGTCGTCTTGTCGTGTTTGGGAGCTTGTTGCTCACTGGGCCTTGCCGGGACGCAGGGCGCGTCGCGGCAAGCTTTCTTGGTATGCCTTGAGTGGCCTTCCCGGCAAGCTCCTCTTGCCGGGGTCTTGTCTCTTCCCGGCAAGATCCTCTTGCCGGGGCCTGGGTTGGCCTTCCCGGCAAGCTCCTCTTGCCGGGGCCTTGGTTGGCCTTCCCGGCAAGCTCCTCTTGCCGGGGCCTTGGTTTGAGTACTTTGTTCTTGAATGGTCTTCAAGGGAACCACGGAGGGTCTTGGCGGTCACCCGGCAAGCCTTGCCGCGGGATGCTGCGACCCCCCGTGCACAAGTTCGGGGTACTAGGGTACCCCTACTCTAGTACACCGACATTTTCTTTCTCTTTTGTTTCTTTTTTTTCTTTTTTTCTTTTTGTAAAGTCCGAAGTCTCATCCCGACTTGTGGGGGAATCATAGTCTTCATCATCCTTTCCTCACTAGGACAATGCTCTAATAATGAAGATCATCACACTTTTATGGATTTACAACTCAAGAATTACAACTCAAAGCTAGAACAAGATATGACTCTATATGAATGCCTCTGACGGTGTACCGGGATATGCAATGAATCAAGAGCGACATGTATGAAAATTATGAAGGTGGCCTTGCCACAAATACAATGTCAATTGAATGCGTGTCATATGAACAGAAAGGTGGAAAGTTGGATGGCAATATATCTCGGAATGGCTATGGAAATGCCATAATAGGTAGGTATGGTGGCTTTTTGGTGAAAGGTATATGGTAGGTGTATGGTACCGGCGAAAGTTGCGCAGCACAAGAAAGGCTAGCAATGATGGAAGGGTGAAAGGGTGCGTATAATCCATGGACTCAACATTAGTCAAAAGAAATCATGTACTTGTTGCAAAAATCTAGAAGTCATCAAAAACCAAAGCACTACGTGCATGCTCCTAGGGGGATAGATGGTAGGAAAAGACCATCGCTTGTCCCCGACCGCCACTCATAAGGAAGACAATCAATAAATAAAATTGTGCTCCAACTTCATCACAAAGCGGTTCACCATTCGTGCATGCTACGGGAATCACAAACTTCAACACAAGCATTATTTAAATTCATAATCACCCAACTAGCATGACTTTAATATCACTACCTCCATTTCTCAAAACTTGGATGCTCATCATTCTAGGACCAACTTGGATGCTCATCATTCTAGGACCAACTTGGATAGTTTTTATTATACCCAACTTGGATGCTCATCATTCTAGGACCAACTTTAAAACCATAGCAAATACCATGCTGTTCTAAAAGACTCAAAATAATATAAGTGAAGCATGAGAGACTAGAATTTTTTTCAAATTAAGACACCACCGTGCTCTAAAAGATATAAGTGAAGTACTAGAGCAAAAACTATCAAGGTCAAAAGATATAAGTGAAGCACATGGAGTATTCTAGCAAATTCTTATCAAATAGGCTTCTCCCCAAAAGGTGTGTACAGCAAAGATGATTGTGGTAAACTAAAAAGCAAAGAGTAATACAATATACGACGCTCCAAGGAAAACACATATCGTGTGGCGAATAAAAATATAGCTCCAAGTAAAGTTACCAATGAACGAAGACGAAAGAGGGGATGCCTTCCCGGGGCATCCCCAAGCTTAGGCTTTTGGCTATCCTTGAATATCTTGGGGTGCCATGGGCATCCCCAAGCTTAGGCTCTTCCCACCCTTTATTCCATAGTCCATAAAAGCTTTACCCAAAACTTGAAAACTTCACAACACAAAACTCAACAGGAAATCTTATAAGCTCCGTTAGTGAAAAAAAACAAAACCACCACATAAGGTACTGTAATGAACTCATTATTTATTTTGGTGTTAAACCTACTGTATTCCAACTTCTCAATGGTTTATAAATTATTTTACTAACCATAGATGCATCAAAATACGCAAACAACACACGAAAAACAGAATCTGTCAAAAACAGAACAGTCTGTAGCAATCTGTAACTAACGCAAACGTCTGGAACTCTAAAAATCCTACCAAAATAGGAAGTCCTGGACAATTTGTTTATTGAACAGCAGAAAAATGAATCAACACAAAAGCACATTCGTGTGATTTAACAAAATTATATTCGTGTGCGGAAAGTTTCTATTTTTCAGCAGAATCAAATCAACTATCATCATAGGTTATCCTATAGGTTCTACTTGGCACAAACACTAATTAAAAGATGAAAACACATCTAAACAGAAGGTAGATGCAAGATTTATTACTAAACAGGAGCAAAAATAAAAAACATAAAGAAAATTGGGTTGCCTCCCAACTAGCGCTATCGTTTAACGCCCCTAGCTAGGCATAAAAGCAAAGATAGATCTAACGGGTGCCATCTTTGGCACTAAATTCATAAGTAGCCCGCATGATAGATTAATAAGGTAATTTGACTTTCTTTCTTGGAAAGTGCTCCATGCATATCTTTCATGGAAATTGGAATCTAATATTCCCTTCCTTCATATCAATAATCACGCTAATCATTCCAAGGAAAGGTCAACCAAGAATAATAGGGCAAGAAAGATTACAATCTATATCAAGAACGATAAAATCCACGGGCACCAAATTTCTATTTGCAACAATGAGAACATCGTTGATCCTTCCCATAGGCTTTTTAATGGTGGAATCCACAAGGTGCAAATTTAAAGAGCAATCATCAGGATCATGGAAACCTAGAATATCACATAAAGTTTTCAGAATTGTAGAAACACTAGCACCCAAATCACACAAAGCAAAACACTCATGATCTTTAATTCTAATCTTTATAGTAGGTACCCACTCATCAGTAAGTTTTCTAGGTATAGAAACTTCCAAATTAAGTTTTTCGTCATAAGATTGAATCAAGGCATCAACGATATGTTTGGTAAAAGCTTTGTTTTGTCTATAAGCATGAGGAGAATTAACAACTGATTGCAACAAGGAAATACAACCTTTTAAAGAACAATTATCATAATCAAATTCCTTGAAATCCGATATAGTAGGTTCAATGTTATTTGAAGTTGTGGCTTTTCCAATCCCACTTTTACCAAATTTAGCATCAAGATCTAAAAACTCCGAATTTTTGGGACGCCTTCTAGGCAAAGTTGATTGATCATCAGTCCCATAATCATCAAAATTCATATTGCAAAACATAGATCTAATAGGAGACGCATCAATAACTTTAAGATCCTCATCATTATTTTCTTCTAACTTTTCTTGTTTACGGCCATCTTATTGACTAGGGTAGCTTGCTTATCAGAAATTTTGGCTATAGCATTTTCAAGCCAGGTAATTTGAGCATTAACACCATAAAATTCTTTATTCATATCATCAAGTTCTTTGTTCATAAACCCCAAAAATACTTTTTGTTCCTTTAGCTCTTTTCTAAAGAAATTATTATGCTCAAATTGCAAATTCATAAAGCTTCTAATTTTTGACTCAATCTCTTCCATCCTTCTGAGAAGGTGGTTAGGACCCTTAGGCGAAGCCATAAGGTCAAACAAGCACCCAAGCACATAGAAAAAGGCAAGAGAAAAGGAGAGGAGGAGATTGGGAAAGAGAGGGCGAATAAAAACGGCAAGGGTGAAGTGGGGGAGAGGAAAATGAGAGGCAAATGGAAAATAATGTAAATGCGAGGGAGATGGGTTTGTGATGGGTACTTGGTATGTCTTGACTTGAGCGAAGACCTCCCCGGCAACGGCGCCAGAAATCCTTCTTGCTACGTCTTGAGCTTGCGTTGGTTTTCCTCAAAGAGGAGAGGGTGATGGAGCAATAGTAGCGTAAGTATTTCCCTCAGTTTTTGAGATCCAAGGTATCAATCCAGTAGGAGGCTCCTCAAAAGTCCCACGCACCTACACAAACAAACAAAGAACTCACAACCAATGCAATATAGGGGTTGTCAATCCCTTCACGGCCACTTGCGAAAGTGAGATCTAATAAAGGTAGTATGATAAGATAAATATATTTTTGGTATTTTATAATATAGATGCAAAAAGTAAAGATGCAAATAAAAGTAGATTGAAAGCAAATATGATAAGAGATAGACCCGGGGGCCATAGGTTTCACTAGTGGCTTCTCTCAAGATAGCATAAGTATTACGGTGGGTGCACAAATGACTGTCGAGCAATTGATAGAAAAGCGAATAATTATGAGATTATCTAGGCATGATCATGTATATAGGCATCACGTCCGCAACAAGTAGACCGACTCCTGCCTGCATCTACTACTAGTATTAAGTTCATAAGAACAGAGTAACGCATTAAGCAAGATGACATGATGTCGAGGGATAAACTCAAGCAATATGATATAAACCCCATCTTGTTATCCTCGATGGCAACAATACAATACATGTCTTTCAACCCTTTCTGTCACTGGGTAAGGACACCGCAAGATTGAACCCAAAGCTAAGCACTTCTCCCATGGCAAGAAAGATCAATCTAGTAGGCCAAACCTAACTGATAATTCGAAGAGACTTGCAAAGATAACTCAACCATCCATAAAACAATTCAGAGAAGATTCAAATATTATTCATAGATAAACTTAATCATTAACCCACAATTCATCGGATCTCAACAAACACATCGCAAAAAGAGTTTAGATTGAATAAATCTCCACAAGAGAGGGGGAGAACATTGTATTGAGATCGAAAAAGAGAGAAGAAGACATCTAGCTAATAACTATGGACCCGTAGGTCTGTGGTAAACTACTCACAACTCATCGGAGGCGCAAGGATGTTGATGTAGATGCCCTCCATGGTCGATTCCCCCTCCGGCAGAACGTCGGGGAAGGCTCCAAGATGGGATCTCGCGGATACAGAAGGTTACGGTGGTGGAAATTGTGTTTCGTCTGCCCCCTGGATGTTTTCGGGGTACGTAGGGATATATAGGAGGAAGAAGTACGTCGGTGGCCGCCCGAGGGGCCCACGAGATAGGGGGCGCGCCCTATAGGGGGGCGCCCTCCTATCTCGTAGGAGCCTCGGCTGCTTCTTGACTTGCACTCCAAGTCCTCTGGATCACGTTCATTCCAAAAATCACGCTCCTGAAGGTTTCATTCCGTTTGATATTCCTTTTCGTTTGATATTCCTTTTCTTCGAAATACTGAAATATGCAAAAAACAGCAATATGGGCTGGGCCTCCGGTTAGTAGGTTAGTCCCAAAAATGGTATAAATGTGTAAAATAAAGCCCATAAACATCCAAAAGGGTTAATATAATAGCATGGAACAATAAAAAATTATAGATACATTGGAGACGTATCAGTATGCACCAAGGGGGAGAACTCTGGCAGCTAGAAATCTGGACCTGAAAAGCTACGTCAAGCTACCTATTCTACACAACTCCAAATGAGCTGAAACTTCCCGAGGATGTTTTATGGAATATTTAATGAATATTGGAGCAAATAAGTACCAGAGGGGGGCCACCAGGTGGGCACAACCCACCTAGGCGCACTAGGAGGCCCAGGCGCGCCCTGGTGGGTGCTGCCCTCCTCGGCCCACCTCCGGTGCCTCTCTTCTGGTATATAAGTCATTTTGACCTATAAAAAAGGAGAGGACTTTTAGGATGAAGCGCCGCCGCCTCGAGGTAGAACTTGGGCAGGAGCACTTTTGCCCTCTGGTGGAGCGATTCCATGGGGGGGGAACTTCTCTCCCAGAGGGTGAAATCATCGCCATCATCATCACCAACAATTCTCCCATCTTGGGGAGGGCTATCTTCATCAACATCTTCAACAGCAACAACTCCTCTCAAACCCTAGTTCATCTCTCGTGTTCAATCTTTGTACCAAAACTATAGATTGGTGCTCGTGGGTGACTAGTAGTGTTGATTACATCTTGTAGTTGACTACTATATGGTTTATTTGGTGGAAGAATATATGTTCACATCCATTATGTTCTTTAATACCCCTCTGATCTTGAGCATGTTTATCATTTGTGAGTAGTTACTTTCGTTCTTGAGGTCATGGGAGAAATCATGTTGCAAGTAATCAAGTGAACTTGATATGTGTTCGATATTTCGATGATATGTATGTTGTCATTCTCTTAGTGGTGTCATGTGAACATCGATTACATCACACTTCACCATATTTGGGCTTAAGGGAATGCATTGTGGAGTAGTTATTAGATGGTCGGTTGCGAGAGTGACAGAAGCTTAAACCCCAGTTTATGCGCTATTCCGTAAGGGACCAATTGGATCCAAAAGTTTAATGATATGGTTATCATTTATTCTTAATACTTTTCTCGTAGTTGCGGATGCTTGTGAGAGGGTTAATCATAAGTAGGAGGTTTGTTCAAGTAAGAACAACACCTAAGCACCGGTCCACCCACATATCAAATTATCAAAGTACCGAACACGAATTAAGCCAACATGATGAAAGTGACTAGATGAAATTCCCGTGTACCCTCAAGAACGCTTTGCTTATCATAAGAGACTGTTTTGGTCTGTCCTTTGCCTCAAAAGGATTGGGCTACCTTGCTGCACTTTTGTTACTACTATCGTTACTTGCTCGTTACAAATTATCTTGCTATCAAACTACTCCGCTACCTTGCTGAAAACCACTTGTTATTTCCTTCTGCTCCTCATTGGGTTCGACACTCTTACTTATAGAAAAGGCTAAAATTGACCCCATATACTTGTGGGTCATCAAGGCTATTTTCTGGCTCCATTGCCAGGGAGTGAAGAGCTCTTGGTAAGTGGAAATTGGTAAGGAAACATTATTACTATGTGCTGAAATTTATTGTGACTTCCTATTATGGAAACAATACTTTGAGGGGTTTGTTTGGGGTATCTTCACCTTGACCAGAACCACAATTAGTTGCCCCTCAATCTACTATACCTACTGAAAATATTGAATATGAAATTCCTTTGGGTATGTTAGAACAAGTGCTAGCTAGTCCTTACGCAGGAGATGGCACCGAACATCCTGATATTCACTTGATATATGTGGATGAAATTTGTGGATTGTTTAAGATTGCAGGTTTGCCCGGAGATGAAGCTAAGAAGAAGGTTTTATCTTTATCTTTGAAGGGAAAAGCATTGACATGGTATAGGCTATGCAATGATATTGGATCTTGGAATAGGAATCGGCTGAAATTGGAATTTCATCAAAAACATTATCCTATGCATCTAGTTCATTGTGATCGGAATTACATATATAATTTTTGGCCTCGTGAAGGAGAATGTATCACTCTAGCTTGGGGGAGGCTTAAGTCAATGTTATATTCATGCCCCAATCATGAGCTCTCAAGAGAAATTATTATTCAGAATTTTTATGCTCGGCTTTCTCGTAATGATCAATCCATGCTCGATACTTCTTGTACTGGTTCTTTTATGAAGAAGACTATTGAATTCCGATGGGATCTTTTAGAAAGAATTAAAGGCAACTCTGAAGATTGGGAACTTGACGAAGGTAAAGAGTCAGGTATTAAACCTACGTTTCATTGTGTTAAATCTTTTATGAATACCAATGCTTTTCAAAAGTTTAGCACTAAATATGGACTTGACTCTGAGATAGTAGCTTCCTTTTGTGAATATTGTGCTACTCATGTTGATCTCCCTAAGGATAAGTGGTTTAAATATCATCCACCAATTAAAGAGGAAGTTAAAGAACTGGTAAAAGATAAAGAAGAAACTATCATTTCCATGTCGATCCAGTTGTTCCCTTTGCTTAGAGCATTACTAGTAGAACCCTCAAACCCTCAAACCTCTAAAAATAACTGTTTTTTTTACAGTTTTCGTCGAAAAAAAGCCGTAGACTAGAACCCCTTAACCCTCAAACCCTCAAAATTTTTAAAGGTCCAACCCTCAAACCCTCTCCCAACCTTCAAAAGTAAGGTCTGGGGAGCAAAACCTACCCCAACCCTCATTTGGCGGTCATCCTCGCGCGGGAGGGAAAAATCCTCCCAACTCACGCGCCCACGCCCGCGACCGCCGCTGCTAGTCGCCCCCGTCGCCGACGGCTGCCCCGTCGACCTCCCGCGCGCCCACGCCCGCCCTGCCCCTAGCCGCCGGCCTCTCCTCCACCTCCTCCCGGCCGCGGCCGCGGTCGCCCCGCCCCCGACCGTCGCCATCCGTCCCGCTGCCCGCTCCGCCCGCCGCCCCGCCGGCTTCTACTCCCGCGCGCCCGCCCGCCGCCTCTGGCTCCCACCCCCGGCCTCTCCTCCTCCCGCGCCCCTCCGCCTCCGCGCCATCCAGCTCGACCCGCCTCCACCACCCTCCGCCCCATGCCCGCCGCCCGCGCCGCCCGCCTCCTGCCCCCGCGCCCTCCGCCTCCGCCTCCCACCCCCCAGCCACTGCCCTCCGCCCGCGCCTGCCCCGCCCTCCGCCCCTGTGCCGCCCTCCGCCCGTCGTGCATGAGGTGCTTGTCGTTCATGGGGAATATTCGGTTATAAGGGTTGGGTTGGAGGGTTCTAATCTTTGCCCCTGTTTTTCAACCCGTAAAAGTGCACAAAAAGACCATTTTGGACCCTTAAAATGCTAGTGAGGGTTTGAGGGTTTAAGGGTTCTACTAGTAATGCTCTTATATTGAAAAACCACCTTTTCCCTGTTAGGATGAAGGAACACGCTAAAGCTTCAACTGTGGTTAACAAAAGTTATGTTAGAACACCCAAACCATGTGAACAAATTAGAGTTGAACCTAGTGTTGCTATGGTTAAAGATCTCTTAGTCAATAATATTGATGGGCATGTTATTTACTTCTGTTATGAAGCTTCTGGAATTGCCAAACCTGAAGAAAAAGATAAACTTAGACCAGTTGTTGGCATGCATGTTGTCTCAGTTAAGATAGGAGATCAGTGTTATCATGGGTTATGTGACCTAGGTGCTAGTGTGAGTGCTATTCCTTTTTCCTTATATCAAGAAATTAAGGATGGAATAGCACCTGCTGAAATAGAAGGCACAGATGTCACTATTATACTTGCTAATAGAGATACTATATCACCAATTGGGATTCTTAGAGATGTTTAAGTCTTGGGTGGAAAAATAAAATACCCTACTGATTTTCTTATTCTTAGCTCCCCTCAATATGACTGTTGTCCCATTATTTTCAGTAGACCTTTCTTTAACACGGTCAATGCCAAAATAGAATGTGAGAAACAAACTGTCGGTGTTAGCTTTGGTGATGAATCTCATGAATTTAATTTTTCCAAGTTTAGTAGACAGCTTCGTAAGAATGATTTGCCTAGTAAGGATGAAATGATTGGCCTTGCTTCTATTGATGAGCCTCCTACTGATCCTTTGGAACAATATTTGCTAGACCATGAAAATGATTTGCATATGTGTGAAAGAAATGAAATAGATACAATCTTGTTCGAACAACAACCTTTGCTTAAACACAATTTGCCTATTGAAACTCTAGGAGGTCCTCCTCCACCAAAAGGTGATCCTGTGTTTGAATTAAAACAATTCCCAGACACTTTGAAATATGCTTATCTCGCTGAGAAAAAGATATACCCTGTTATTATTAGTGTTAACCTTTCAGAACATGAAGAAGAACGACTATTGAAAGTTCTAAGAAAGAATAGACCTGCTATTGTATATACTCTTGATGATCTTTAGGGCATTAGTTCCACTCTATGTCATCACAAGATTAATATGGAACCTGATGCTAAACCCGTTGTTGATCACCAACATCGGTTAAATCAGAAAATGAAAGAAGTGGTAGAATGGAAATATTGAAGCTTTTGGAAGCAAGTATAATCTATCATATAGCTGATAGTAAATGGGTAAGTCCTGTCATTGTGTCCCTAAGAAGGGAGGTATTACTATTGTTCCTAATGATAAGAATGAGCTCATTCCACAAAGAATTGTCACAGGCGACATAATGGCAATTGATTATAGAAAATTAAACAAAGCAACTAGAAAAGATCATTACCCTCTGCTTTTTATTGATTAAATGTTAGAAAGATTATCTAAGAACACACATTATTGCTTCCTTGATGGATATTCTAGTTTTTCACAAGTACCTACTTTACAACCTGATCAAAAAAAGACCACTTTTACTTGTCCTTATGGAACATTTACTTATAGATGTACGCCTTTTGGTCTATGTAATGCACTTGCTACCTTTCAAAGATGTATGACTGCTATATCCTTTGATTTTTGTGAAAAAATTGTTGAGCTTTTCATGGATGATTTTTCTGTTTATGAAAAGTCTTTTGATGATTGTTTAAGCAATCTTGATCAAGGTTTGCAGAGATGAGAACAAACAAATCGTGTCTTCAATTGGGAGAAGTGCCACTTTATGGTTAACGAAGGTATTGTTTTGGGCCATAAAATTTCTGAAGAGGCATTGAGGTGGACAAAGCCAAGGTTGATGCAATTGAGAAAATGCCATGTCCTGAAGATATCAAAGGTATTCGTAGTTTCCTTGGTCATGCTGGTTTCTATAGGAGGTTTATCAAAGACTTTTCTATAATTTCTAGGCCTCTTATGAATCTTTTACAAAAGGATATTCCCTTTGTGTTTGATGATGGTTGTTTGGAAGCCTTTGAAACACTAAAGAAAGCCTTAATTACTGCACCTGTTGTTCAACCACCTGATTGGAACTTGCCTTTGATATTATGTGTGATGCTAGTAATTATGCTATTGGTGTTGTTCTAGGACAAAGAGTTGTTAAGAAACTGAATGTTATTCATTATGCTAGTAAAACTCTAAAGAGTGCTCAACGAAATTATGCTACTAATGAAAAAGAATTCTTAGCAGTTGTGTTTGCTTGTGATAAATTCAGATCTTACATTGTTGATTCTAAAGTGACTATTTACATCGATCATGCTGCTATAAAATATCTTATGGAAAGGAAAGATGCTAAACCTAGACTCATTAGGTGGGTTCTTCTGCTACAATAATTTGATTTGCATATCACTGATAGGAAAGGAGCAGAGAACCCCGTAGCTGTAACTTGTCTAGGCTTGAAAATATTCTTGATGACCCAAAACCTGTTAATGATAACTTTCTTGATGAAAAACTAGCTGCAATAAATCTTCCTAATAGTACACCTTGGTATGCTGACTATGCTAATTATATTATTGCTAAATACATACCACCTAGCTTCAGATACCAAGAAAAGAAAAGATTCTTCTATGATTTAAGACATTACTTTTGGGAAGACCCACCTCTTTATAAAGGAGTAGATGGTATTATTAGGCGTTGTGTACCTGAGCATGAACAGGAACAAATCCTACGGAAATGTCACTCTGAAGCTTATGGATGACATCACACGGGAGACATAACCGCTCATAAGGTATTGCAATCTGGTTTTTATTGGCTTACTCTCTTCAAGGATGCCCGTAAGTTTGTCTCATCTTGTGATGAATGCCAAAGAATAGGTAATATCGGTAGCGTCAAGAAATGCCTATGAATTATTCACTTGCTCTTGAACCATTTGATGTTTGGGGATTTTATTTCATGGGACCTTTTCCTTCCTCTAATGGGTATACACATATTTTGGTTGCCATTGATTATGTTACTAAGTGGGTAGAAGCTATTCCAACTAGTAGTGCTGATCACAACACCTCTATTAAAATGCTTAAGGAAGTTATTTTCCCAAGGTTTAGAGTCCCTAGGTATTTAATGACTGATGGTGGTTCACACTTTATCCATGGTGCTTTCAGTAAAATGCTTGCTAAGTATGATGTTAACCATATAATTGCATCACCTTATCGTCCTCAGTCTAGTGGTCAAGTTGAACTTAGCAATAGGGAAATAAAACTAATCTTACAAAAGACTGTCAATAGGTCCTGGAAGAATTGGTCTAAGAAATGATGCACTTTGGGCTTATAGAACAACATATAAATATCCTATGGGTATGTCTCCATAGAAAATGGTTCATGGATAAGCTTGCCATTTACCTCTTGAGTTAGAACATAAAGCATATTGGGCAATTAAAGAACTCAATTATGATTTCAAACTTGCTGGTGAAAAGAGTTATTTGATATTAGCTCATTAGATGAATGGAGAACCCATGCTTATGAAAATGCAAAGTTATTCAAAGAAAAAGTTGAAAGATGGCATGACAAAAGAATCCAAAAACATGAGTTCAAAGTTGGAGAATATGTTCTCTTGTACAACTCTCGTTTCAGATTCTTTGCAGGAAAACTCCTCTCCAAATGGAAAGGACCCTATGTCATCGAGGAGGTCTATCGATCCGGTGCTATCAAAATAAATAATGCCGAAGGTACTAACCCGAAGGTTGTCAATGTGCAACGAATAAAACACTATATCTCAGGTACACCCATTAATGTTGAAAGCAATGTTAACCAAACTTTGACACCGGAAGAACACATAAAGGAAACCTTCCGGAACAATCCAGAATCATCAAAAAATGGAGGTACATGATACGGTAAGTAAACGGACTCCGAAAAATCTGCAAAAATATTTTTTGTTAGTTTTGGAATATTTAAAAAATTAAGAAAATAAGAAACTTCCAGGAAAGTGGCCCTGGTGAGCACGATACACCAGGGCACGCCTGGCATGCTAGGCGCACCCAGGTGGGTTGTGCCCACCTCGGGTACTTTCCCGACTCCGTTTTTTCTTCCGTTCTGCTTGTTCCCCAAGATAAAAAAATCTGTATATACCTCCTGAACCTGTTGACCTCCGTATCTCGGAGAAATCTCCTATTTTCTTTTCTTGTTGTTTTCTGTCAGATCTGTTGAGCCGGGCATCATGTCTTCTTCTCCCTAGTATCATATGGAAGAGGATGCTTGGTTGATGAAAAGATCAAGCTGAAGAGAGAAGACCCCGTTGGAGCAGCTAAGGAGGACAGGAGCAAGGAGGCCACCGGAGATCAAGTGTCGAGCATGAGCAAGCCTTACCTGCCGATGAGGAAGAGGAAGATATCCTTGAACCCAACTATGCTCATCTTCCCCCCACTGAGATTGCAGCCTTCAGGATCATTGAAACGGTTTGTATACAAAATAAGTATCTCACTCGTGAAAATATTCTGCATATGGAGCACATCACTTCCCTATGGAGTGTCATCTGAAGATTGGAGATTCTCTTGGTCCTTAAAGATTGGATCGCTTCTAATTCATCACCACCACCTCCTTCTTCACCACCAAAAGAAAAATGAGTATCGGGTATGGGCACTCCTCTTGGCTTTCGCCAAGCTTGCGGGAGGTGCCCCAGTATCGTATCATCTCCACTATGTTTTGCCTTTACTTTCTTAGTTTGATCCATGTTTATCTTTTGATATTAGATGAATAAAAGTTTAGTTCGATCCTTTCTGCTTGTGAGTTTGCTTAGTGATCAATCTTTGTAATCGTGTGCGAGATATATTATAAAGTTTAGTTTGAGTTTTTCCTTCTTTACTCTCTTGTTTCAATAAAAAGAAAGGAAATAAAAGAAAAAGATCATGTGCTAATCTTATGGTAAGTGATGACATTACACAAGGAAAAGTATAAGTAGAAAATTTTATTGCAGATTGACAAACATAGCATTGGTCAATGATGCAACTCATGAAAGAATTAATAAGGGAAAAGAAGATTCACATATAAATACACTATCATGGAAATCTTTTATGATTGTGAGCACCCATCAAAATATTATATGCCAAAATTGTTGACATTGGACAAGGAAGACAACTTAATGATTTATATTTGTTCATATTCACATAGAAGTTATATTGTCATAGTCCTTCAACATGTGGTGCTTTCCCCTATCTTTGCTAGACAAAAACTCAGCACTAGGTAGAGATACTACTTGTGCATCCAAAACCCTCAAACCCAAATCTTGTTTGAGAGTCCACCATACCTACCTATGGATTGAGTAAGATCCTTGAAGTAAGTTGTCATCGGTGCAAAAAGGGCAATAAAAATTGCTTCTAAAAGTGTGAGATCATTTAGTGTAAGGGAAAATTGAGCGTTGTACGAACTTGTGATGGTGAAGAATAAAAGCATCAGACTGCATAATAAAGGTTGCCATCACAAAGGGGCAATATAACATGACGTTTTGTTGCACTAAGGGGTTGAGCATACAAACAAAAAGCGCATGGCAACCTCTGCTTCCCTCTGTGAAGGGCCTATCTTTTACTTTCATGTATTTACTTTCATGGAAGAGTCAAAGTTTTCTCTCTGTTCCTTTTATTTTTCTTCTTTGGCAAGCATCATGTGGTGAGGAAAGATCTAGGCACATATATCCAGTTGAATATGGGTAGCATGAGTTATTATTGTTGAAATCACCCTTTGGGTGAGTGCGTTGGGATGCTAAACTATAAGCCCCTATCTTTCTATGTGTCTAGTTGAAATGTTTTGCTCATGTGTACGTGGTGAGCGTTAGCAATCTTAGAAAACTAAATGATGGTTCAGTATGTGGACTTGCCTAAAGGCTCCGATACGTGACCCTTTCTGAAAAGAAGATGAATTGTAGTTGCAAAGTTGACTGAGAACATAGTTTGTTGGTTTCCAATAGATTTTATGCTATATACTTCGATGTTGTGATGAATTGTCACTTGTTCATGAGAAGTTTATGATAAAAGTTTTGTGACAAAAGTATTATGTCAAATTTTGCTTTTGTTATAGTAAGTCACATGATACTGCTATGTCCGTATTTCTGTTTTTATCGACACCTCTCTCTCTAAGCATGTGGACATGTTTTTCGATTTCGGTTTTCGCTTGAGGACAAGCGAGGTCTAAGCTTGGGGGAATTGATACGTCCATTCTGCATCATGTTTTCCTACTGTTATTTATGTTGTTTTATTGTATAATAATGCTTTTTGGAGTAATTCTAATGCCTTTTCTCTCATAATATGCAAGGGATGCACCAAGGGGGGGGGGTATTCTAGCAGCTAGAAATCTAGACCTAAAAAGTTGCGTCAAGCTACCTATTCTACACAACTCCAAATGAGCTGAAACTTCCCGAGATTTTTTATGGAATATTTAATGAATATTGGAGCAAGTGAGTACCAGAGGGGGGCCACCAGTTGGGCACAACCCTCCTGGGTGCGCCAAGAGGCCCAGGCGCGCCCTGGTGGGTGTTGTCCTCCTCGGCCCACCTCTGGTGCCCCTCTTCTGGTATAGAAGTAATTTTGACCTAGAAAAATAAGGAGAGGACTTTTGGGGCGAAGCGCTGCCGCCTCGAGGCGGAACTTGGGTAGGAGCACTTTTGCCCTCCGGCGGTGCGATTCCGCTGGGGGAACTTCCCTCACGGAGGGGGAAATCATCGTCATCATCATCACCAACAACTCTCCCATCTTGGGGAGTGTCGTGGATTTGTCACGTCAGATGTCCTTAGTGTCAGGACTTAGTCGCGAGGCCAACGCATCCATGTGGTAGCTTGAGAGGGGTTGAGCGGAATCGAGAGACGCAACACAAGACAAGGATTTAGACAGCTTCGGGCCCCGGGAAACATCATCCGGTAAAAACCCTACATGCTGTTTGAGGCTAGGTCTCATTATCATCACGAGGGAGTCACCATAAACCGGCTCTCCTCTTTGTGTCTAGCCCTAAGATTATTTCTTCTTGCTTGTAGCTTCTCCCCCCTTTGGGGAGCCCTGCCCCTCCTTATATATGTTGAAGGGGCGGGTTACATGTGGATTCCTATTAGGATTAGGAATAGTCTATCTCTAATACAAACCGGATACAAGCCCAGGTCTTAACTCCTTGTAAGACAAATATTCATTATGCCTTTCCTCTTAAACCGGCCCACCATAGTATGAACCGGCCTTCATGAACCGCGAGATGGGCCACCGGGTCTTGTCGCTCCTCTGACCCATCCGCCGGGTCACCAGTTAGTTACAACATCCTGGCGGGTTGCTGGTAAATTGCCAGGTCTGGGCGGGTCACCAGGTGAATATCGCCAAGTGCCAGCGGGACCTCAAATAAACCGCCAAGTCCGGCCGGGTTAACTTCCGGCCGGTTTACACCGTGGGGTATATCCCCGACATTAGCCCCCAAGTTTAGATTGGATTTATCCATGGTAAACTTATGCTGCAAAATAAACACCAGAACAAATTTGGCAAACTGTGCTCCGGGTTAAGATTTCTTGTAGACCGGCACCTGATCGTTCCTAAGTCCTTTGTCATTTCCTCCTTCTAGAAAATCCGAGTCAATAACCAGCTTCATACCCAAATTGCTGATGTTGGCTTCTTATAGAAAAAATATTGTGAAGAATAATCCACTTGAGTCGGCTTCCAAAGCGCCGGTTTAAGAAATATCAGTCTTGAAATACTCATCTGATATTCAACCGGTTTGAAGATGCAGAACTTGCCAGTTTTATCATTGCCAAAGACTGTCGGGTTGCGGCCACAGGGTCATAATGATTGGTGACGCCGGTTCAACCTAGTTTGCTCAATCAGAGAATTTGACAATATTTCTTCGATAATAATATAATACCTGTAGCCCCCAAGTCTTTGAGCAGAACAAAGTGGTGGCTTAAGACTTTGCTTAAGAAATTCATGTTGTTCATCCCAGTGACTAGTAAAAACTGAATACTCCATACTATGTAGCCCCCAAGTGTCGGGTTGTCATGCTTGCAGCAACCTGGGACTTGTAATTGTCTTATACTCATAAAAACTTCCACCAGTGTAACCCCCAAGGGCCGGGTCATTATGCAATAATGAGCAAGGACTTTGTAGGTATAATCATGTAGAGTTGAGCAATGATGTGTAGCCCCCATCATGGAACTTGAATCCACGTCCACAAGGTTAAGATCCTTGTGCTTTACGAACTGAGCAGTGGACCCTTCAATATAATGAATAAAAAGCTTTTGTACCTTCAACTGTTGGCAGGAGTAATTGGTAGCCCCCAAGGGCCGACTCCTTATAATGTGATGAGTCGGGTCTTCAATAATATGAGCAAAAAATTACTTTGCATTAGCCCCCAAGTGTCATGGTGCATGCTTGCAGCGACATGAGACTTGCATATTTGATATAATCTCAACTTAAATAATGTAGCCCCGAAGCGTCGGGTCGTAAGCCTGCAGCGACTCGGGACTATTCCCTCCATTGTAGAATAAATCATATCCATTGATAAAATAATAGCCATTGCGCTGAAGCGACTTTAGAAACCTCAATCATAATATTGGTTATTGATAACCATAATAGAAATCCAGCCATGTTGGCTATTCAAGATAATATAATCCGGTATGAAAACCTTATTCGTTCAGTATCATAATGAAAATTCAGCCAAGTTTGGCTATTTAAATAATATAACCAATGATTTATAAGCGCATGATTCCAATGGCGCAATCCAAATATATACTTGCGACTTATAGTCCCAAGCCAGGCCGGTTTAATAAACACCGGATAATTTTTCATCATATACTGACGACTTATCGTCTTAAAGCCAGGCCGGTTTAACAAACACCGGATAATTTATCATCATACTGGCGACACATAGTCGAAAGCCAGGCCGGTTTAATAAATGTCAGTGATTTATAATCATGCTTTATTCAACCTGTTTCTGCATACAACAAGTTTAAAGTGTCCTGGCGGTTTACCACCGGACGGGTCATAATGCCCAACATATAACCTGGGTTTATAACCAAGGTTGCACTTAAGAATAATCAAATATGAAATATATCATACCTGTGACATTGAATCACATTGCTGGTTTTACCAACTTTTTGTAGTAAGAGTGATAACCCCAATCTTGAGTAATGATAACTCCTTTCATACTGTGCTGGTTGATGATAAACCGTACCGGGTTGTGATAAACACCGGTTTAACCATATATAATACTGGCGACTCGTAGTCAAACCAGACCGGGCTGATTGTCTCCGGATTATAACTTGATCCTGTATTGACAACTTGTAATTGAAAGTCAAACCGGGTTAATGAACACCGGTTTACTCCATAATAAGATGGTAACATAAAATCAAACCGGGCAGATAATCTCCGGATTAGGATTTGACCGTGTTCCGCCAATTTGTAATTGACTGTCAAACCGGATTAACAATGTCGGTTTAAAAAACGCAACAAAAATCAAATAACAGTTATGAAAAAAAATGGAAGCAAAGGCAATGATAAAACCGTTTGCAAAAAGAGGCTTTACTGAGCCGATCAGATGGTGTTACCATGGTCAGACACGACCAAGCTCCCAATAGGTGTAGCTATGGTTCAAGTCAGCCAGGTCCCCAACTGAAACCGAGGCATTATGCCGATCAAGTGGCGTGGCAATGGTTCGGGTTCGACCAAGCCCCCAAGTGACTCTGTGGCCTTAGGCCGATCAAGAGGCGTGACTGGTTCAGACTTGACCATGTCCCCAAGTGATCTGGTGGCTTTCGCCTATCAAGAGGTGTTGCATTGGTTCGGACGCGACCAAGGCCCCAAGTGATATAACATGGTTCTTTGAAAAGCTAACCCAAGAGGTAAACCGGAGGCCGCTTTAAGACAGAACCTCCGTGTAACCACGCATGATGTAAAAAAGAACAGAGACCCCGCTTTATGAAGCAGAAGCCCCCATGTGATCAATAATATGTTAGGCCAATAAGGCATGATACCCATGTTGGAACTGCGCATCATGGCAGTAGGTCCTCTTCGGTAATTTTTAACTTTTTTGCAAGAGATAAATTCTTCTTGAACCGGGATCTTGAACCAGATATTGAGAGCTTCAAAGCTTTGTGGGAGACATATTTCCCTTGACCCGGATTTTAAACCGGAATCTTCATTTTCAGCCGGAAATTTTCTGACGGTCTTTAAACTTGAACTTGCGAGAAGTTAATTCCTTTTTGAACCGGACATTGTTAAACCGGATTTGGGCGCTTCAGAGTTTTGTGGGAGAATAGATTTCCCTTGAACCGGATTGTAAACCAGATATTTGAGAGCTTCAATGAGACTGACTTCCCTTGAGCCGGATTTTAAACCGGAATCCTTTTTGATGACCCGAATCTTCTTCATTTAGCCGGGATTTTGTAACTGTCATATACTTTCTAAGCTGGAAATTTTCTGATGGCCTTCAAATAACAGTAGCCTCCTGGACCGGGTTATCTTTCCCTCCATCGTCCTGGGGTTCTTAAATTTGCTGAAAGTAGCAAGATTTGCTGAGTCATGTCATCGTAGCACCCGAGTCTCAAGGTGACTCGAGGAGTTGGCTTGAAACTCTTCATATTTGACCATGATGTAAACCGACATAACTTGTATATCATTGGTGTTGATAGCACGATGTAAATCCACGGAAGGTTGAGGTGACTGCGGCGGGTTATAAATGATCCCGTATGAGCCATGTCAGCAACTCGGCCAATGGTTCCTTCCAACTGGCGATTTGAAGTTAACCAGAACTGTAATGGCGGCGACTTGTGTGCCTGCTTATTGAGCCATCCAGTGCAGACGGCGGTTGACGATAATTTGCCTCCAATCACTACAAGAAATATGTCAACTTGTGACCACCACTATTGGTCACTGAAAGGTCACATATTTCCATTTACGACCTTTTTGTGACCAAAAACAGAAGGTCAAAAGCTGGCCGTCATAAACTGATTATAGCGACCTTTCTTCTGGAATGGTCAAAGACGTTTACGACCAAAATGTTCCTACTGTGGCGTTTTGGTCACTAGCTACCTCCCCCAGGCCACGTAGGCATCCAGCGTGGCAAGCTGATGTGGCACAAGATTCAGCCTGGTCCAATTCGATTTTCTACATGGGCCGAGCCCAACAATTCGGCCTTTTTACTGTATATTTTCTCTATTAATTTGCTCTAGCTACATGGGCCTAGCCCAACAATTTGGCCTTTTTATTTTATGGGTCATGGCCTTTTTGTACAACAGTTTTAGTTTTTTTTATAAAATGGGTCCACTAGTCAAACAGATCCCACTTGTTAGGTTCTCATAAGTGGGTCCTAGCTATTAGGCCCAGATTCTTCATATTTCAATTTGACAATAAGAAAATAACTAGTAGTTAAATTGGCAAGGAAAAACACACAAGATACTTCAAATAACAATAGCCAAATTCAATACAAGCTCTACAAATGACACGTCCTACAAGCTGTAGCATATACAAGCTTATTTACAAGCTCTACAAATGACAAGTCCTACAAGATGTAGCATTTACAAGTTCTACAAGTTACACGTAATACAAGCTTAGCTGATACAAGCTCTACAACTATGGGAATCAGTTACAAGCTCTACAAGTATTTTCTTCTTCTACATGTAGCTCCTTCAATAGCAATCAAATGTCGGCTCACTGGAGAGTCAGGACTGGGCCTTCCACAGACGCCCTGTTACATGAATCAGCTGATAAAAATTAGAAAAACTGGAGACAATATATTATGAACATTCCATTCAAAAAAGGAGTAACTCAGTTGAAGTGAACACAGCAGCAGTTTTTCTCATTGAAGTGAACACAGCAGCAGTTTTTCTCATTGAAGTGAACACAACAGCAGCAGTTTTTCTCATACAGTATGTGTCTTAATATAACTCCTAAGAAATGTTCACAACCTGAATTAACTACACTTTTTCTCATTGAAGTGAACACAGCAGCAGTTTAATCAACAACCCCATACTTTACTATAGAATGTTTCTTCTGAATGCATAGCTTAAAGGCGGGGCGGGGCTGAGAATCATCATAACAGGATATGTATATATATGTAGAGAGAGAGAGATCACCTTAACAATAGATGGTGGGCATCCTCGCCGGATCGGAGCAGCTTGTCCCTGGCCCTCCCCACGGGATGGTACCAAACTGCACACACACCAAGCAAGAGAGCACGCATCAGATCATATGAGAAAATGAACAAAAAATAGAGAGGAGGAGGAGAGGGGTCACCTTGGCAACAGATGAACAAACTTTGGTCATTTGGCTCTGTCCTCGCCGGATTGAAGCATCTTGTCCTTTGGCCCTGTCCACACACCAAGCAAACTGCAGAAAAAACACGCAATGAAAAACTGAAGATCACAGTGTATGGAAAACTGAAGATCATAGTGATGATAACATACAAACAAAGGATCTTTGGCCCATCAAGTTTTAAGACAAAAAAAGAGCAAAACCAACAATGCTACAAATCAGAGATTACAGGAACAACAACAGAAGGTTGTTTAACAAGTTTGAACGGCCACTATATATAGCACAATGTATGTAATGTAAAATTTCTGGATGAACAAGCTTTAATGGCTACAGTATTGTGATATTGTGATAATGGGAGGAGGCTTCCCATAAAACAGCAGGAAAATGCACTACTATTGTGATATTCCTCCCATAAAAAACACTAATATTCCAGTAGAGATCAAATGCTTGTGAGCAGGAAAATAATGGTACATTCACAACTTCAGTTCGGGTAAATATCACCACATGTATCAGTATACAGGCAGCAATAGTATCATCGAGCACAGAAAAACAGCAGCTTGACCCATGTAAGTCATAGCTCTTTAGAGAGAAAGAAAGAACAGGTTCAGCTAGCTATGTATTCATAGTTGAGAGCTAAGCAATTTGTTTGTTTATGCTGTAATTGACAGACCTAGTACAAGAAACAAGCCAAGTGAAACAATATTGACTAATTCGATGGCAATACAAGCTAATCTACTTAGCTAGTAGGTGACCATCCAATCCATGATGCAGCAGCAGGTGCAAATATGATATGATGTGAAGAAGAAGCTAGCTGGAGAGGTTGGGGATGAAACCAAAATTACAAACCATTGGCGGACCTCACATCACCACAGTTTTATCATTTTATAAGCAACTGGAAACTATGCAGAGCAGAGCAGACCGGACAGTAAAAGAATTATCAAGTAGGGCAAAACAGCAGCGTGGCCATCAACTCATAGCCCTGAAGAAAGAAAGAACCAATAGGGTCAGCTACTTATTTATTCAGAATTGAGAGTTGAGCAATCATTAGAAAACTAAAGATACTGCTCAGCTAACTAAATAACACATGATTCAGTACACACTTGAGCTTTTATGTTTGGAGGATCAGGTTGGTTAAACAGATACAGTGGATGGAACATAGCAGAGATAGGCTAGTATAGCTCCAGTTTTAGTCATCCCAAAGGAATATTCATAGCAAAGCAAGATAGGTTGAAGCTAGACAAGCGGATTTCGAGTGTTGATAAGCACCAGAATGCTAGCAAATTGGCCTATATTTATATGTTCACTTCTCTTTATAATTCACTAATGCAAAGGTGCAAATCTTCATCCTTCTTTAATGACGACACAGATAAACAAGTTTTATCCAAAAAAGGTGTCTAAACAATTCAATCACTGATCCCTGACCTGCATGGATCAGGCGCATGTAGAAAACTGAGTGAACAAGGCCATGCGAGCTCACCTAATCGAGCTAGTGTTGCACACGAGGATGCCTTGGACGAGGGCGGCAGGGTCGGTTGAGGACCGCAGCGGCAGAGGCGACTGTGCCTGCAGCGGCGGAGGCCCCGCCTTCGTCTGACGCTGTCGAGGGCGGCAGATCTGTCGAGGTACACGGCGGCGACAGCTGCTGCATGGGGAGGGGGGCTGTGGCCGGCGTGTAGCTTGGGTGGATCCTCCTTGAGGAGCTTGGCCTTGGCGCGGCGGATCTCTGCGTTGAGCACGCACCGTCGATGGTGGGAGAGGCGGCCGCCCGAGCAAATCAATGAGAAGGGGTCAGAGGTCGTGGCCATGCGAGGCAAATCGCCAGTAAAACGACTCAGCTGCGGGAGGAGACGGACCTGATTTGGCCGGCGGGGACCGCTGCGTGTCCTCGCCATCGAGGATCTGGCCGCCGTCTCGCTCGCACGGCCTGGATCCGCCCGCCGCGTCGTGGTCAGAGTGGAGAAGATGGCGAGGTCGGCGGCGGAGCCGAAGGGGCCGGAGACGGAGGCTGGCCGCGCCGGGGACGCCATGAGATGCTCTGCGATCCGCGGGCGAGGAGCGAGGCAATGACGAGCAGCGCGGGCGCGAACGGCGGGAGCAGGTGGTCGTCCACGAAGGCGAGGAGGAGCGGCTTGAGGTGGGAGGGGAGGTCGCGGCGGGATCGGCCGCCGTAGGTGGCGGCGGCGGTCCAATGGAGGGAGAGGGGAGAGGGGTTAGGGTTTGGGCTGCGGATCGTGGGGGGGAGTGGTGTGCGGGGGAGAGGGGGAGGAGTGGTGTGCGGTGGGTGAGTGGTGTGCGGTGGGTGAGTGGTGGCATTCGTCCACTGATAGGTGGGCCCGCGAGGAATTAGGCCCACATGTCAGTGTCCTCAACGACGTGTGGTGTAGGTGAGGGGAGCTGCTTTCGGGTGGGTGTGGGTGGCGAGAGGATGAGGGTGTGGGCCATTGGATCTGGCAGTATCCGACGGTCTGTAATGCTTGATCCGCGTGACATGCCCATAGACCAATCAGAACGAAGTGCGGGCTTATGACCATCTAAAATTGTCGTAATTGATTAACAATAGGCGCTACCAACACAGCACCACAGCGCCCGGCGAAACTCCATTGCAGCGTGAGCTCCAACGCAGCACCACGATGCCCGATGGTAAGTTTCCTTCTCTTTTTATGACAATGTTAGTTAAGTTTTCAAATAATTAGTAGTGTTATTCCTTGAATAACGAAAAATCAATTTTCCATTTTTGGAGTGCCCAAAAAGAGTTTTTTTGTGAAGGACCTGCCATATATTTGTTGCAAAATTGGACCAAATCAATTTTCTAAAATACTAGGACATATTTAATGCATAATTGACCAAATGGTTGGGTGTCAAAAGCTTTTATCCACCTCTCGTGAAAAAGACAACTTTCCGCCGATTTAGCTGGAAGCGGGTCAAATTTGAACTGTAGCTGCATTATAGTTTGCTCTTTATTTTTTCCAAAAATCATTTCTAGGTACATAAGTATCTATTTAATCAGAGAAACACAAAAAAAATTCCAAGATTCAACCACTAGCTAGGAACGGTCATTCCCGCCGTTTTGACCGCATTTTAAAACGGGCATAAAAAATTCAAAAAAAATCAAAAAATTGGGAAACCTTCGCATTGTGTCATCATATGTGGCCAAGTTCCTAGGAAAAATAACAAACTTGTAATACGGCAATTATTTTAAAAAAGTGTTCTCAGAAACGAGCTATCATGTGTGGAGATCAATGGCTTTCAAGCCAAATGATCAATCTTATGGCCACATTCATGGCATAGTTTGTTCAAATGATCTCATATTGTGCACAAGGGTGCATATTGGAATGGCAAACAATGTTGCCTAAGGAAGTTTTCATTTTCGTTGGACGAAAAAACCATTTTCCATTTTTCGAGTGCCCGAAAGGAGGTTTTTTTGTGAAGGAACTACCAAATAATTGTTGCAAAATTGGACCAAATCATTTTTATAAAATACTAGGCCATATTTAATGCACAATTGACAAAATGGTTGGGTGTAAAAATTTTGATCCACCTCTCGTGAAAAAGACAAATTTCCGCCGATTCAGTTGGAAGCGGGTCAAATTTGAACTGCAGCTGCCTCATAGTTTGCTATTTATTTTTTCCAAAAATCATTTCTAGGTACATAAGTATCTATTTAATCAGAGAAACACAAAAAATTCCAAGATTCAACCACTAGCTAGGAACGGTCATTCCCGCCGTTTTGACCGCATTTTGAAACGGGCATAAAAAATTCAAAAAAAATCAAAAAATTGGGAAACCTTCGCATTGTGTCATCATATGTGGCCAAGTTCCCAGGAAAAATAACAAACTTGTAATACGGCAATTATTTTAAAAAAGTGTTCTCAGAAACGAGCTATCATGTGTGGAGATCAATGGCTTTCAAGCCAAATGATCAATCTTATGGCCACATTCATGGCATAGTTTGTTCAAATGATCTCATATTGTGCACAAGGGTGCATATTGGAATGGCAAACAATGTTTCCTAAGGAAGTTTTCATTTGCTTTGCACGGAAAATTCATTTTCCATTTTTCGAGTGCCCGAAATGAGGTTTTTTTGTGAAGGACCTACCATATATTTGTTGCAAAATTGTACCAAATCATTTTTATAAAATATTAGGACATATTTAATGCACAATTGACAAAATGGTTGGGTGTCAAAAGTTTTGATCCACCTCTGGTGAAAAAGACAAATTCCCGCCGATTCAGTTGGAAGCGGGTCAAATTTGAACTGCAACTGCCTCATAGTTTGCTATTTATTTTTTCCAAAAATCATTTCTAGGTACATAAGTATCTATTTAATCAGAGAAACATCAAAAGTTTTCCAAGATTCAACCACTAGCTAGGAACGGTCAAGCCCGCCATTTTGACCGCATTTTCAAACGGGCATAAAAAATTCAAAAAAAATAAAAAAATTGGAAAACCTTCGCATTGTGTCATTATGTGTGACCAAGTTTCCAGGAAAAATAATAATCTTGTAATACAGAAATTATTTTAGAAAAGTGTTCTCATAAATGAGCTATCATGTGTGAAGATTCATGGATTTCAACCCAAACGCTCAATCTCATGGTCACATTCATGGCATAGTTTGTTCAAATGATCTCATATTGTGCACAAGGGTGCATCTTGGAATTCCAAACAATGTTGCCAAAGGGAGTTTTCATTTTCTTTGCACGGAAAATTCATTTTCCATTTTTCGAGTGCCCGAAATGAGGTTTTTTTGTGAAGGACCTACCATATATTTGTTGCAAAATTGTACCAAATCATTTTTATAAAATATTAGGACATATTTAATGCACAATTGACAAAATGGTTGGGTGTCAAAAGTTTTGATCCACCTCTGGTGAAAAAGACAAATTCCCGCCGATTCAGTTGGAAGCGGGTCAAATTTGAACTGCAGCTGCCTCATAGTTTGCTATTTATTTTTTCCAAAAATCATTTCTAGTTACATAAGTACCTATTTAATCATAAATACATTGTTTGGTGGTGATACGTCGAGGTTTGGGCGGTGGCCGAGGGCCCCAACTCTAGAGCGCGTAAACTCGCATGCCCGTCGCGTGGTCACCGCGTGACCGTGGCGTTGCCATGTGTTCTGGGCAGCCTAGGCATGTCTAGTGGGTTGAGCACTCCCCAGGTAGGTGCTAGGAACAAAATTACAACATAAGATTCTCACGAGGAGACCGATCGATGCTCAAACATGAATTAGCGGCCAAGTGTTTGATTAGCGGTACGGGAAATGTACATGGCTAATGGGCGTGAGTTTTGGCTGAGGATGATCAGTTACTAAGAAGACCGTCTTCACAAATTTTCAGCTCAAAAGGAGGACCCTAGGTGGTACTTGCTTTGCAAACCACCACACTGGACATAAATACGAATGTTGAAGCTCGGCTCAAAATAATGAATAGATTGAGCTGGCATTTGGTGGAGGATGGTTATTTGGGCATAGGAAAGTACTGTAGAAAATGGATACTATTTGGACATGCCAAAGTGGTACTTCCTTCACAAACTGTTACTTTGAACAGAATAGGAAAATGAATATTTTTGAATTATTTTTGAACTAGGCAAGGAAGGTTTTTACATATTTGACGAAGATATGGCCCAAAGAATTTATGAGATTTTTTGGGGAATTTTGGGAATGACAGAAATATAGGTTGCTTCACAACCTCGGGCAAAAACTGCCACATGGACATGACACATAGGCAAAACCGATGAGGTGGCACCTAGTCATAGCAACCCACCACAATTTACAAGGCTATGACCATCTATATTGGTCGTTAACAACTAGAAATAAGGCAACAGACTAGCGCTGTTAGCTTTATGACCATTTCATGTAGGAAATTATGATCTTTCTGAATAAAATGGTCGCAATGGTTTAGGTTTGGAGCCCCTCGAACAGCTTTTGACCAATTGGTCTCAAATGGTCATAAATCTATGACCAATTCTTCCAGGGTCACTGACAGAAGGTCATAAGTTGACATATTTCTTGTAGTGAATTTGAAAGAAAACCGGGCTACCCAAGCTGTGACTTGCTCATATCCAATAAACAGCTCATGCAGACGGTGCGGCCCGGTATGTCGATGTAGAACAGGCCGCGAGAGACAGACAGCAGAGACGACCGCATCATCAGTGGCGGCTCCGACAGATGAGTCGGCCGCGGCATTGTAAACCGGCAAGGACGGGGAAATCGGTACTGGTGTCGTAAACCGGCACGGACAGGCGAGTTAACCACGTCGTTTTGATGTAGTGAACAATTGTCCTGCATCAACAGTATTGCAGACCAAGACTAAGATAAACTGCTCTTTGACAAAAAGTAATATGTACCAATAAAATATATTTTAGATAGATTTCACCTGATGTGCTAGGCCGGAAATAATCCGCCATCAAGTTGATGATCGCTAGGTGGAGTTGAAATCACTCACGGGTGAGTCGGCCGCGGGAGCAGACAAATGAATCAGCCACAATGTTTGCAAGCCGGTGCGGACGGTCGAGTCGTCCTCCTTGTTGTAAGCCGGCGTGGTCGCGAGAGATGGCCACGACGTTGCAAGTCGGCGCGGTCGCGAGAGACGGCCACGGCGTTGTAAGCCGGCGCGGTCGCGAGAGACGGCCACGGCGTTTGTAAGCCGGCGCGGACGAGAGAGTCAGCCGCAGTTTTGGAAACAGCATGGATGCGGGCAAGTAGGCTTTTGTAATGAATAATGGTCCTACGGAAGAATACCACAGACCAAAATAATTGTTCTCAAATAATTTAATACGTACTGATAAAATACATAAAAAAGATAGCACCTGGTTTGTTCATCAGATGAATATTGTCGGATGAATGTGGACACTGGGGATAAAAACATATCAATTGTCTGATGCGGCCCTGACTGTTTTTGCCTAACTGATTTTTTGGATCGTCCTTCACTTGTGTTAGATGATGTGTGTCCGTGTGGGGGCAGCCCATCGCTGTCACCCATCCTATCCTTATCTCTTTCCTGTGGATGTGAAAACTGTCCACACATTCTCGCTTGATCTTTTTCCTCTCTTTTTTCTTTTTTTTCTTTTTTGGCTTCCTGCTGTAGTAAAATTCAATGAGATCCAGTGCTTCACTCGCCACGGATCCTAAAATACGCAGCACACCTATAAAAATGCCAGTGGACGAATCTCCGTTTCCTCTGTTCCTCTTATACATTCTTGACTAAAATATGCAACGTATTGCACTCATCTTCCCTGTCCAGGAACCAGCTTTTTTATCAACCGAGCACTTGATCTATTTCAGCATTTGTTTGCAATTTTTCCATAGCCACAGCGGGTCTCAGCAACAGCAGGTCACGACAGTAGCAAGTCAATGGACAGAGGCGGACCACGGTAGATGCAATCCGGAGGTAACAGCCGGCTTAGTGATGCCTGACCACGATAGATGCAAGGAAGCAGTGGCCTGACTCAGAACGGAGGCTGGAGGCCACGGCAGAGACGGCCACGAGGCCAGACCGACTTGGGGCGCAGCGACGCAGGTGAAGTCATGGAGGCGTGATGACTCGCCGGTGGTGGCTCAACACGAGATCGGCGATTTGAGGTCGGCCCGGAGCAGCAGTGGCGGGTCAGCGGGCGTCAAGGAGACCCACGACAAGGAGGGGTGGCACGGCGAGCCGGCTGCAGGGGTGGAAGAGGGGTGCCTCCAGCATGGGGAAGCCAGCGTTGGGACGGGGCGACCCGGTGCAGCGACTTGGATACACAGCCGCTAAAAACTAGACCGCGTCGGGATGGAGCAAGATCAGCGGAGATAACTCGCCGGCGACTCACGTCCAGACCGAGGCGGAGAACGGAGGCCAGGCGGGTTGAATCCGGGGGCGAGGCCGGTGAATCCTGGTAGCGGTTCAATGCAGCTACCAGCATGGAGGCCCGTGGCCGGGCGAGCAATGACGGCGACTCGTGGAAAAACTGCGTCGGCTCGGCGAAGGCGAATCCGGGTCAGGGCCGGTGGAGTTCTATCCGTTTCCGTGCCGGGTCGTAACTGGCTCGGCGGCTTACCTTTTTTTACTAGATCCGTATCCTTTCCTGCGTTATTGCTAGTTGTGGAACAACTAGTACTCCTGGACACTGGCCTTCACGTGGATAGCCATACCTAGAACCGGTCAAACCAAAGGAACTCCTAGATCCTCATGCGTGGATGTCATTGTTGCTTGTACCAGCCATGCCCGCTTCTCTTTTTTTTAGACGATCCTGTTGGCCATCGCAGAGGAGCAAATCGATCTTGTTGCTGAATTTTCTTTTGTCCTTGATATTGAGATGAGAATTGATCTGATTTCTGATAACTGAACATGGAGTCGATGTAGATTTTTCTGACCGGCTTTTCTTCATCCGGCAGATCGTGAGCCTCTCGATCCTTGGGAAAAATCCCTCCAAGAACTCATCACCACCGTGCGTGAGCCCCACGGTGGGCGCCAACTGTTGTGGATTTGTCACGTCAGATGTCCTTAGTGTCAGGACTTAGTCGCGAGGCCAACGCATCCATGTGGTAGCTTGAGAGGGGTTGAGCGGAATCGAGAGACGCAACACAAGACAAGGATTTAGACAGCTTCGGGCCCCGGGAAACATCATCCGGTAAAAACCCTACATGCTATTTGAGGCTAGGTCTCATTATCACCACGAGGGAGTCGTCATAAACCGGCTCTCCTCTTTGTGTCTAGCCCTAAGATTATTTCTTCTTGCTTGTAGCTTCTCCCCCCTTTGGGGAGCCCTGCCCCTCCTTATATATGTTGAAGGGGCGGGTTACATGTGGAGTCCTATTAGGATTAGGAATAGTCTATCTCTAATACAAACCGGATACAAGCCCAGGTCTTAACTCCTTGTAAGACAAATATTCATTATGCCTTTCCTCTTAAACCGGCCCACCATAGTATGAACCGGCCTTCATGAACCGCCAGACGGGCCACCGGGTCTTGTCGCTCCTCTGACCCGTCCGCCGGGTCACCAGTGAGTTACAACGTCCTGGCGGGTTGCTGGTAAATTGCCAGGTCTGGGCGGGTCACCAAGTGAATATCGCCAAGTGCCAGCGGGACCTCAAGTAAACCGCCAAGTCCGGCCGGGTTAACTTCCGGCCGGTTTACACCGCGGGGTATATCCCCGACAGGGAGGGATATGTTCATCAACATCTTCAACAACACCAACTCCTCTCAAACCCTAGTTCATCTCTTGTGTTCAATCTTTGTACCGAAACTATAGATTGGTTCTCATGGTTCACTAGTAGTGTTGATTACATCTTGTAGTTGATTACTATATGGTTTACTTGGTGGAATATTATATGTTTAGATCCATTATGCTATTTAATACCCCTCTAATCTTGAGCATTTTATCATTTGTGAGTAGTTACTTTCGTTGTTGAGGTCACGGGAGAAATCATGTTGCAAGTAATCATGTGAAATTGACATTTGTTCGATATTTTGACGATATGTACGTTGTTATTGTCTTAGTGGTGTCAGGTGAACGTCGACTACATGACACTTCACCATATTTGGTCCTAAGGCATTGCATTGTGGAGTAGTTATTAGATGGTGGGTTGCGAGAGTGACAGAAGCTTAAACCCAGTTTATGCACTATTCAGTAAGGGACCGATTGGATCCAAAAGTTCAATGCTATGGTTAGAATTTATTCTTAATACTTTTTATTGTAGTAGTGGATGCTTGCTAGAGGGTTAATCATAAGTAGGACGTGTGTTCAAGTAAGAACAGAACCTAGGCACCGGTCCACCCACATATCAAATTATCAAATTACCGAACACGAATTAAGCCAACATGAGGAAAGTGACAAGATGAAATTCCCGTGTACCTTCAAGAATGCTTTGCTTATCATAAGAGACCGTTTTGGCCTGTCCTTTGCCTCAAAATGATTGGGCTACCTTGCTGCACTTTTGTTACTACTATTGTTACTTTCTCGTTACAAATTATCTTGCTATCGAACTACTCCACTACTTGTAGATAATACCTTGCTGAAAACCACTTGTCATTTCCTTCTGATCCTCATTGGGTTCGACACTCTTACTTATCGAGAAGGCTACAATTGACCCCATATACTTGTGGGTCATCAATCAACATGAGGAGTAGGGATTGCCATGCAACGAATGCAATAAGAGCTATAAGTGTATGAAAGCTCCATATGAAAACTAAGTGGGTGTGCACCTAATCCTATAATGAAATATTCCCACTAGTATATGAAAGTGACAACATAGGAGACTCTCCATATGAAAAACATGGTGCTACTTTGAAGCACAAGTGTGGTAAAGGATACTAACAATGCCCCTTCTCTCCTTGTTTTATTTTTTTCTTTCCCTTTTTTTTCTTTTTCTTGTTTTCTCTTTTTTTCTCTTTTTTCTTTTTTTCTCTCATTGTTCGGAGTCTCATCCCGACTTATGGGGGAATCATAGTCTCCATCATCCTATCCTCAATGGGGCACTGTTGTAAAAATGAATAATGATGATCATCACACTTCTATTTACTTATAACTCAAAAGAAATAAAAATTACAACTCGATACTATGACAAAGTATGACTCTATATGAATGCCTCTGGCATGTACCAGGATGTGCAATGATCCAACATAGCATGTATGAAAAATGATGAACGGTGGCTGAGCCACAACTACTATGTTAGCTATATGATCATGCGAAGCAATATGATCATGCGAAGCTATATGACAATGAATGCTCAAGTCATCAAACGGAAGCGGTGGAAGTTGCGTGGCAATATATTTCGGAATGGCCATGGAAAAGCCACAATAGGTAGGTATTGTGGCTGTTTTAGGAAGATATAATAAGGCTTATGTGTGATAGAGCGTATCATATCACGGGGTTTGGATGCACCGGCGAAGTTTGCATGGAGTCTCGAGGTGAGAAAGGGCAATGCACGGTACCGTAGAGGCTAGCAATTTGTGGAAAGGTAAGAGTGTGTATAATCCATTGGCTCACATTAGTCATAAAGAACTCATATACTTATTGCAAAAGTTTATTAGCCCTCGACGCAAATTACTACTAGGCATGCCCCTAGGGGCATAGATTGGTAGGAAAGACCATCGCTCATCCCCGACCGCCATTCATAAGGAAGACAAACAATAATAAATCATGCTCCAACTTCATAGCATAACAAGACACTATACGTGCATGCTTCGGGAATCACAAACCTTAACACCAATATTCTTACTAACCACAACCGTTTACTAGTACCTCCCACATATTCCATCTCTATATCGCAAAACTATTACAAGGAATCAAACATATCATATTCAGTGATCCATAAGTTTTATGTAGGATTTTATGACTAACCATGCAATTGACCAATTCCATTTGTCTCTCTAAACAGATATAAGTGAAGCATGAGAGTTTAAATCTTTCTACAAAATAACATGCTCTGACAAATAAAAGTGAATTATAAGAGCATTTTAGAAACATCGGTTTTCTATGTGAAGAGAAACAGGCAATCCAAACTTCAAATGATATAAGTGAAGCACATGAAGCATTCTATAAACGGTACTTAAAAGATATAAGTGAAGTGGAATGAGAATTCTATAAATCAACCATGGACTATCTCATACCAGCATGCTGCATAAAAGAAAAATGAAAACTAAATGCAAAAGACGCTCCAAGTTATGCACATACCACATGAATGGAGCAAAGAAGAAAACATACCGATACTTGTGAAAGAAAGATGGGATGCCTATCGGGGCATCCCCCAGCTTAGATAGTTGAGTCTCCTTGAATATTTACTTGGGGTGCCTTGGGCATGCAATAGCTTTAGCTCTTGCCTCTCCTCCTTCTCCTCATAACGAGACCTCCTCGATCTTTGATCACTTCATCCATACAAAACTCAACAAAAAACTCGGTAAGATCCGTTAGTACAATAAAGAAATAACTACTCTAAGTATTGTTGAAAATCAATTCATATTTTGTTTTTTCATTGTAGCTACTGTAATATAACTTTTCCATGGCTTATACCACCAATTGAATCGATAGTTTCATAAAAACAAGCAAAACAATGCATCAAAAACAGAATCTGTCTTAAATAGGATAGTCTAAAGTAATATAAACATTAACCATACTTATGGTACTCAAAAAATTCTGAAACTATTATGACAAAATAAACAATTTGTATAGCAAGATGTGCAAAAAAAATTCAGAATCTTTCGTCGTTCTACTAAAAATGTAAAATCGCGTCCTACAGCAAAAGTTTCTGCTTTTGCACTGCACATACCAACAAGCAATCTACTGATCCTAAAGGAAAATCTTGGCACATTATTTTTATAATACAATGGAATTGTACAAGGGGATAATTATTTTTGTTTAAAAGTTTTTGTAATTCAAAATTCACAAAGTTTCCATAGTCATGAACAAAGTTCAAGGCATGCTCCCGCTTCCACGGTGCTCGTCCTTCTCACTTTCACTTTTCTTTTTGTGAAGTTTTAAGTTACCCGCCATTTTTTAAACTATACAAAAGCACTCAACAGAAATAAATGACTCTCTAAAACATCCAGGTTGTCTCCCTGGCAGCGCTTTCTTTAAAGCCATTAAGCTAGGCATAAAGTGCTGAAGTAATGGATCCACCCGGATCCCAAGGTATATCAAAGCCAATTTTAATTAACAATGATTTGGCATTTAGTACTGAGCACAAAGCAACATATATCATGCAATGACGAAGTATAACTCTCTTCCTATTCATCGGCATGTGATACAATAACAATTCATGAACATCAAGTAATGGCCAATACATAGCATAAGTAGTTTCTTGCATTTTTTCGTGTTGGAAACACAGAGAGGCGGAGATGTAGCTTATCTCTCATAATAATTACAAGTAGGAGCAGCAAGCACATGCATATTATATTCAGCGAAATCATCGTGTGCAACGGTAAAAGGCAACCCATCAATATAATCCTTAATAAGAACAAAGTTCTCCGATATTGTCGGTGTACAAAAGTGTGGGTACTTCTGTACCCCTTACTTGTGCACAGACGGTCGCAGCCACCCCTCTAGCAGGGCTCGGTGAAACAGAGGAGGATGGTAGGAAGCAAGACAGGAACAAAGAATATCAAAACCGACACTCAAAAGCAATGAACAACAGCAGACTGGCAGGGCCATGCCCGGCGACGAGCCTTGCCGAGGCGACCTGTGAGGCCCCCGGTAAGCTCCTTGTCGGGGCAGCTTGCGCAGAGACCAGCAGGGCCACCACCCTTAGGGTCGAGAGCTCTGACACCATCGACAACGTTAAATACCATGATTTGGAGAGAACATGCCTGGTAGCATGCAGCTCCACACGAAGATTGGCAGCCCACGAGTCCACATGGGATCGTAAGACGAAAACCCCCTGGCAAGACCCTTTTCGAGGACAACTCCAAGGCCCCCGACAAGCCTTGCCGGGGACGATCGCGGGGCTGCGGCCAGGACCGCGCTCTGCAAGGTTTTTTGCCACTTCACTATCACTCCAGCGCAACGATAAGCATGCCAGCTAAGCAGGCGCCTGCGTGGTGGTATGTAGATCTTCGCGGAAGCATACCATTTCGCCAACGCAACACCTGGTTGGCCAGTGTGGCGCTACCTGCATCGTAGGCCCGGACGCGTGGCGAGGCGATGAGGAGCGGTGAAGAATGAGATGTCCTCTGTTGTTGTCCCCAATAAAGCGAGAGGACATGTAGGCAACGCATTAAATTCGCTTGTCCTATGTTGACCGAGCGATAAGCTCGTAGCACTGTAGCTTGCCATCTCCTGTGTGCCGCTGTGACAACCCCTTTGTGTCTAAAAGGAGGCCTGAGGCGCATAGAGAGGGGATTCAGACTTTTGGACAAAGCACGCACCGTAGCTAGTACAAAAGCTCAAGAACACACGTATAACCAGATAAAGCAGGACTAGGTTATTGCGTATCTTCGCGGCCCGAACCTGGATAAAAATCCTTTGTGTGCTAACGGCTCAACCTGCTCTTCTTGCAACTAACCCCTCGCCAAACATAGAAGCGATCCTATCCTTGTGACCCCATAGGTGATCGGTTTCCCCGACATCTTTGGCGTGCCAGGCGGGGGCGGAGTAGTTGTGAGAATTTTGTCCGTTGGTTAGGGCAGTGGTTTCTTCATCGCTGTGGCGTCGGAGAAGAAGGTGACCGCAACGGCCAGCACGATCGAGGTCGTCCGCGCCATCCTGGTGCAAAGTGCTAGGTGAGCGGCGGCGCCCACAGCTGCAACAATGATCTACGCAGCAACCAAAAGCTAAGCTAACTTCACTTTGAGTAATTATTCCTTTTTATGAGGTTAACCCCCTCGATGGTTTTCGTCCTTGTATGGAGAACCTACACGCAAAAGGAACCATGCCGTGATTGGCAACACCCTTGTTTTGTTTTGAGTCCGCTCAAAAGTTCGGGTGTTGCGCTCTGCTAAGAACGGTGAGGTGCCTTGCCGTGATCAACAGAGCCCATGTTCTGCCTCAAGTCTGCTCGATAGTCCAGGTGACTGCGCCAAGAGCGGCAATGTAGCCCACTGGCGTCGACGCCCTCCGCAGGCTGCAAAGGACCCGTCATTCTAGCGCCCATGGTAGTCAGTGGCGTGGTAATCTGCTCTGCGACATACACAAGGTGGCTAGTCCAAAGCTTCATGGTCTCCACAAGCTCGTTGTGGGAAGAGGTGGTAGCCTTCAGCAGCAGATGTTCGTCCGCGAGGTCCTTGGCTAGGGTCTGCTAACGGGCTCTAGACTCCAAGAGAATCTTCTCCTAGCTGTCCAGCTTCACCTTCAGATCATCGATGGATTCGTTGGCCTTGGAGAGCAGATTGGTTCTGTCAGAGATGGTGGTCTGCATCCCCGCTAGGTCATAGAGAGTCTTCTCTCTATCGTCCTTGAGTGTGAAGATCTCCTTGGTGAGCTTGGCCAGGTTCGCCTCCAGCTTTTCCATCTTGCTGGCCAGCTCGATCTTGGTGGCCTCTGCCGCTTCAGCACGGTCGATGGCCTCTTTCAGCTTGCCGGCGTGGTCGAGGACCAGAGCATCGAGCGCCTCCTAGTGCTTCTACAACAAGTCTTGAGTCCGCTGCGCAACGAGCCTCTTGATCTCCTCGTCCTTGTCGTGAAGCGTGGTAGCAAGCACCACTTTGCGAGAAACCAAGTCCTCCTCCTGGACATCGAGCGAGATGCGGCGCTACGTCTGATTGGACTTGTCCTTGGAAGCCTTGGCCATTGCCACCTCTTGCGCCTTGTCAAAATCAGCTTGCTTCAAGAGGAGGTCCCACTGGTGCTCACTCAACTGGATTTGGGAGGCGCTCAGATCCTCCCAAGCCTCATCAAACTAGGTTTTCATCTGGGCAATGCGCTCCTGGAAGTCCACCTCGGCTTTGTCCACGGCCGCCATTCTGGAGTCCGCCTTCTCCTTGCGAGCCGGATGGAGAGCCTGGAGCTTGTGGAAGTTGGCACCTATAGTTTGAAGGAGTTGGTCCTCCTTGGAGATGCCACTGCTGACGCTCAGTTTGTCAACAAGCTGGAGCCCGACAGCGGTGAGGATCTCCTCATAAAAGACCTCCCTCTCGAGTGGCATTCTGGTGTGTGCCTCTCCTAGGATGCTGACGAAGAGGTCATCCCCAACCTTCAAGTACATGCTCGCGGCAGGTGCTGAGGAGGAGGAGGGTTGATCATTGACCACCTCCTCCCTCGCAGAATCCTTGGTGGCCTCCCCAGTGGTGGCCTCACCGGCCTCTCCAGTAGGCCCCATGGTTGCCTCCTCGGCAGCATCCTTGCCGGCTCCTCCTGCAGGCTCCTCAGCCACCTTCTCCCCGGTAGGATCCTTGCCGGCCTCCTCGGCAAGCCCCATGGAGGCCTCCTCTGTGGGCCCCTCGGCGGCCTCCTCAGCAGTAGTGGTGGTGGCCTCAGCCTTGGAGTCCTTGGCGGTCTCCATGATCACAGCAACGATATCCTCCCAGTCCGCCAAGTGAGGATCTGAAGCCAAGGAAGGGGAAAAGGCGGAATCAAAATTAGAAAAGTTCAAAACAGAGAGAAGGGAAGAAGTCAAAATTGCAGAAAGCAAGGAGCAGAAGGCGTGTACTTACCCACGGCGGGTGGGGAAGATGCGTCCCCCTCCACGGCAACATTTGTTGCCGGGACGGGGTCACCAGCGCTTGTGCCCGCCTCCACCTACTTCGAGCGCAAGGGCTCGTCAGTAGGTGCCCTTGCCGGGGACGCCCCTCTGGTCGGCGTAGTTGATGGGGGCGGCATGTCGGGGGCGGCCCTTAGGGGCTTCTCCTGCTGTTGTTCCCTTCCTGCACTCCGGGCAAGATCACCAATAAGAAGAGGCACTCCAACGCCTACCGACAAGAAATAAGTGGCAAACTTACTCTGGGGGCTGTGCCGGGGGCTGTACTCCGGGTTGGTGAATATTTTCCTCGACGCACGAGGAGTGTTTGCCGGGGGCTCAACACTTGTCTAGGCCTTGGACCTTTTCACCCTCTGGGCCAGCGTCTCTGAGTCGCTGCAGCAATGAAGCCAGATCAAGATAAAGTGATTGAAGAAAGGAGTCAGATAATAGATGGGGGAAACAGAGTTCATACTCGTCCTCCTCTTCTTCTATTGTCCTCTTCTTCCTCAGGCTGAACGACCCATGGTCATATTTGTCCGCTGGGACGGAGCCCGCCGAGGAAGGAGACGGAGTCCTTACACGCCCACCTACAGGAGAAGCAATAACGCATCTGCTCGAGGAGGCGGCAGCAGTTGCGGCCCTCTTCGCCGCTGCGTCCGCCTCCAGCGCCTCCGCGGCTATGTGCCTTGTCTGGCGCATGGGCTCCGCCCAAGACCCTTGCCGCTGTGTGGCCTTGCCGGGGTGAACTAGCTCGTTGGAGCCGGTCCGTCGTAAGAAGCGCCTTTTCTTCGGGGCCGAGGGCTCGTCCACCGGGCGCCTCCCCGACCGGCTCTTCGGTCGCCTCCGCGGCAGGGGGAGCCCCGACACCAGCGCCGTTGGTCTCTTCGGTGGGCCCCACCCACTTGAGGAATCTTTGCTCCTCCTCGGCATCCTCGGCAAGGTCCGCCTCCTTCGCCCTGGCCTCCACGGCAAGGTCCGCCTCCTTCGCCCTGGCGGCAATATACGCCAACTCTTTGTCGGTGGTGGCCCGGATGAGCACTGGCTCATCGCGAACAGTGCCCTTCGACAAGTTTTCGAAGCACTGCTGCACCAACTCTGCCATCGGCTCGGCCCAGGTTGGATCCAGGCCGTGGGCATGGAAGATGGGCATCGTGGCAATAATCTCGGTCTGGCGAGAGTTATTGCTAATTGGATGCACCCCTGCCTTCAAACTAAACAGGTGGTCGATCTTGCCAGCCTTTGCAGCCTTGCCGACCCACTCAGTGTTGCTAATGCAGCATACCCTACCACAAACATGCCCAATATACAAGTCATGGTGAATACACGGTCAATGACAAGGGGCTACAGGCGACTGTGGCAGTCGTCGACAAAGGGATGCAAACGGAGGATATTATGGATGAGACGACTACAGTGCAAGTCGACGAGGCAGATGTGAGGAAGTTAGTTAACCAAGACAAGGATCATAAAATTATAGAGGAAGTGACACATCTTAGCAAAGGAAGAGATGGGAACTTGCGTATATTATGTGGTCCTGGCTTTCTGCCCATAATACACAAAGGAGGAGTTAATGTTAATTATGAGAGAATTGCTAGATTTAATGAGTCCATACAAGTGCATGCACGTACAAAACCTGGAAAGAATTTGTTTCCTAACTGAATTGCAAAACAACACCATGCATGCATTTGGAGAGATAAGAGGACGTGGAGAACCTGGAGAATTAAAAGGAAAGAAAGTACATGCGGCAGATTTGTTAGTGCTACTTCACGGAATATACAAGCCACCAATCTGCATGTCCTGAAAAATAGGAAGGGAAGGAGTCTGCGCGTACATGCAAATATCAATCGGCCAGCTGTGTATGTTTGGAAAAGGAAAACAGAAGTAGAAGATCAGAGCAATTACGGCAACAAAATCGGTTGCACCACAAGTCACGCAGGGGTTGGTTAATCCTGCATGTAGTATGGCCTGCGTGCCTTGTTTAGGCCGAACTCATCTGAGTCAGTTTGTATCTAGGCTATATATAGTATTGGCCAGAAAGACTTTATTTTTTTAGGTTATTTGCTAGAGTTTACAGATAGACTATGAAGCGGCCCTCTAGGCGTGCGTCTTGTTTTTCTATGTGAGATTTTCTATTAAGAAGATTACACCTTGGCCAGAGGATTCTTGTGACTGAGAATTTGCTAGCTATTGGTTAGATGTCCGTCCACGGCGACGTATTACTTGCCGGTTACTTCTACTCTGACGGGAGGTGCCTTGTTTGCCGAGGTATTACTTGTCAGTTGTGGTTACCACAGTTTCAGGTTGCGTGTATCGTTCATGTAATTGGGAACTTTTATCAGTGAAATTTAGTTGCGGTTGTTGCATCGTGAAAGATCGGGCCAAATCAGCGGCGCGTTCGAGGTCAATTGGGAACTTTTATCAGTAAAATTTAGTTGCGGTTGTTGCATCGTGAAAGATCGGGCCAAATCAGCAGCGCGTTCGAGGTCGTGCTTTCATCAGTTGCCGTCTTCATCCATCTTGAGCTGAAAGAGCCTCTGGCAGACGGATGCATGTTGCATCATCGTGAAATTGTGCTTCATGCCAGGGCGGAGCCTCATGGTGTTCGCTATGTTCATAAAATCCCAGGCCGTCCTCCCCTTCTGGTGCAAGGGAGTGATACGGCAACGGATGAAATCATCCTCAACCATCTCCAGCATGAGGCCGGCAGACACAAGGCAGATAATCCTGGTGGTGGCAACCCTGAGCTTTGCATCGTTGGGGTCGAAGTTACTCCGGTCATCACCATGGACCGGTGGACTCCGACGGACCTCGCATAAGTGCCGTGGCTCCTTCTCCACAATCTAGCACCACCGTCCCCGCCATTCATCCCACTTTTGGAAGCCTTTCGTGGTTGCGCCTTTGCACAGCAGCCTCGGGATCCAAGCAACGGAGGAAGAGATGGCGTCCCCTTGCTGAACCCGAGGGAAGAAATAATAGCGAAAGAGCGTCGTGCTGGGGAAGAATCTGGCGAAGCTCCTTACCGGGCCAGCTTGCAAAGAGACAAGCAGGGCCACCACCCTTGGGGTTGAGAGCTCTGACACCATCGACAATGTTAAAGACTAAGATTTGGAGAGCACATGCCTGGTAGCATGCAGCTCCTCACGAAGATTGGCAACCCACGAGTCCACGTGGGATCGGAAGACGAAGACCCCCGGCAAGACCCTTGCCCGGGACAACTCCAAGGCCCCGGCAAGCCTTGCCGGAGATGATCGCTGGGCGATAGCCAGGCCCGCGCTCGGCAAGGTTTTTTGCCACTTCACCATCACTCCAGCGCCACGATAAGCATGCCAGCTAAGCAGGCGCCTGCGTGGCGGCATGCAGATCTTCGTGGAAGCATACCATTTCGCCAACGCAACAACTAGTTCACCATTGTGGCGCTGCATGCATCATCGTCCAGGACGCGTGGTGAGGCGAGGAGGAGCGGCAAAGAATGAGACGGCCTTTGTTGTCGTCCCCAATAAAGCGAGAGGACACGTAGGCAGCGCATTAAATGTGCTTGTCCAACGTTGACTGAGCGATAAGCTCATACCACTGTAGCTTGCCACCACCTGTGTGCCGCTATGGCAACCCCTTTGTGTATAAAAGGAGGTCTGAGGCGCATAGAGAGGAGATTTAGACTTTTGGACAAAGCATGCACCGTAGCTAGTTCAAAAGAACAAGAACACATGTATAACTAGATAAAGCAGGACTAGGGTATTACACATCTTCATGGCCCGAACCTGGATAAAAATACTCTGTGTGCTAACGGCTCGACCGGCTCTTCGTGCAACTAAAGCCCCGCCGAACATAGAAGGGATCCTTGTGACCCCATAGGTGATCGGTCTCCCCGACAGATATAGTGTAGTTTGGAGAATTCAAAAAGATAGTAGGACTACCATGTGTGGGTGCAATAGCAATAATTTCATTCTTGACATAAGGAAATATAGCAAGTTCATCTCCATAAGTATAATTCATATTGGCATCATGGCCACAAGCATCAAGTTCATCAAAAAGGGATATTTCAAAAGAATCAACGAGATCATAGCAATTATCATAGCATTCATCCTTCGGTAAGAATGAAGGGACATTAAACAATGTATGAGTTGAAGAGTTACTCTCATTAAAATGTAGGCACGGGTGATCAATCCTCTCTTCCTCCTTTTGTTCTTCGCTCTCCTCATCATCTTTTTCATCCAATGAGCTCACAATTTCATCAATTCCTTCATCCATGGAATCTACAAAATATTAGTCTCCTCTTGGACAGCGGAGATTTTCTCAATAGATACATCAATATCGGAATAGTATTTATAGTTATCATAGAAATATTTAAGGATGGCAAAAAATTTCAGGTCTATAAACATCATCATCAAAAGCTTCATACTTTAAAAACAAAGATTCAATTTCATAAGCACCCTTAAAAGCAAAAAATTCTTCTATTCGTTGCACATCATAGTAATCATAAATACCATTGGCATAAGAAGCCAAGGTTTCATTATCATTAAATTCACATGAAAAGGGAAGATGTGGAGCGTTCATCCTAGAGCAACAAGTATAATCGTATCTCAAGCATAGCTCCCGAGCATACCAATGCAACATATAAATTTGCCATAGAAGTTTCCCTTTTTGTGTCAAGCGATAATCCCTAAAGTATTCACGTTGATCCAACGTTACTCCCATTATCAAGTTGAATGGGGTTTTCTCAAGATTATCAAAGTAGTGCAGAATATCTTTCACATAACGAGCATCGAGGGTTTTACGATGTTCCCTATCTCCATGAGTAGCAAGTACAACTAAATTTTTTGGTGTTTTGTGTTCCATATCCATAATTAAAGATAGAGAACAACTTAGAACTAAAAATTACTTAGTGATAAAGCAAACAAGCACACACAAGAATATTCACTCCATGCTATTGCTCCTCGGCAACGCCGCCAGAAAAAAGGTCTTGAAAACCCACAAGTATAGGGGATTGTTTGTAGCCTTCTTCGATAAATAAGAGTGTCGAACCCAACGAGGAGCTAAAGGCAGAACAAATATTCCCTCAAGTTCTATCGACCACCGATACAACTCTACGCACACTTGACTTTTGCTTTACCTAAACAAGTATGAAACTATTTTGCAAGAATAAAACTACGAGTACTTTGCGAGAATAAAACTATGAATAAAATGCAAGGTAGTAAAAGTAGATAGCTTTTCTCAACAAGAAATTCATTTGTCCCTAGGCAATCGATAACAAGTACTGGTTATCATTCTTGTAATTTTATAAGAGGGAGCACTAGTACGCGTCGGTGCTATACAAACGGTTTAAAACCCCTTTCCGCGATGACATTTGGAACCGTCACCTAGTGAGTGTGGGCGACTAGGGGGTCCTTCCCACACGACCCAGAAACTGTCGGGGATATGGAGCCATAATCTAGAGGCCTTGCAAAACGTAACCGTGTGCGATGCAGCCCACACTAAATTCTTTCGCATGTGTAGGATCAGTGATTAAACGTTTCTAATGACACATCAAAACCAAATGGTGTGTCATAATGAACCGTTTTGGAAATAGTATGCAAGGCACACGGGCCATCAGATGAACTATGTGCGATATGTGCCCTATCACACACGAGTTTTCTTCGGAACCCGTCTGCCATGCAAGACTCCATCGCACGCATTCTCCCAACATTTACCGTCTGCGATAAGGTTCAATCACAAACAGTTCAGGAGCCCCTTCGCACACATAGAAGTGTTGTAGACCGTTTGTGATTTGTTGTGTATCACCGACGGCTGTGGCTAGAGTGACGTGTGCTTTTCGTTTGGGATCCCACACGTTTCCTAAAAAAATACGACTGGGATTGTATTTTACATTAGGAACGGTTTACTCCGAGTTCCCGTGTGCGATAACTTGATATCATAAATGGTTCCGGAGAGCCTACACACACGTAGTACCGCTGCAAATCGTTTGTGATCTGCTGTGTATCACCGATGGTTCCGCTATGATCGATGTATGCTTTCTGATGTGGATCGCACACACTCATTTAGTTGAACCGTGTGCGGAGCAATTGCCTTCTTAAAACAAAAATATCTCATTTTGAATTGGCATGCAAAAAGCAAATTCGCCACAATATTCAATTGTACAAATAAACAAAAATATCCCATTTTGAATTGGTACGCATAAAGGAAATTGGCCACAATATTCAATTTAACAAATAAACAAGAATATCCCATTTTGAATCGGCACGCAAAAACAAATTCGCCACAATATTCAATTGAACAAATAGTGTCCACAGGAAGAACATTCATCAGATTTCGCAACAATTGCTATTGAACATATGGTAGCTAAATTCCAATGATTTGTCCACACATATATGCATTACATAATTAATCATAGTGTACGAAATAAGAAGACCTCATTAGATGGAAAACAATGGATCCATGCGTATATGTTTAGCGGCTAAGTCTTACTCAATGTTTCAGGAAAAGGCATGCTGAAATCTTCATTATCACTAGTGGTATTAATGTAGCGATTCAGGAACAAGTCGCTGGTAAATCTCTGAACCATCAGCAATTCACCAACCGGGAGCGGTTCAGGGGTCCTTGATTCTAAGATGAGCTGCTGTATTTTTCAGATCAAAATGTGCCATATGAGTGGAGTAGAAGATATTAATTAAGATAGACTTACTGGTACTAATTCGCAAGGATCATCACAACAATCAGCAGATTTGCAGATGGAGATCATGTGCCTGCAAACATAGTAGCTACAAAGGTTTGTCCCTACTTCTTGCTGAGGACACTGAATTTGTATGTACATAATTAGTCATGTATTTGTCCCGTTAGGAACAACCTAGCCGGTGTTAGATGTATTATTTTTTTCTTTGGACAAAATAGAAAGAGGTTTAATTAGAAGCTTGAACATTTGACTAGCGTAAGAAAAGGTATTTGCAGACTATTGGATAAATTTTCCGAAAATAACGGATTTCAATGTGTTACCGGAGAAACAATCTCGTGCTGCAGCGGTAGTTCCCTCTTGAACAGGTTCCCTGGTTTAGTTTTCCACAATGCGAGCACACTAGAAATGAAGATGAATTTTGACAACATCAATTATTGAACCAGATATGAATGCAAATTAATTTCAACATCATAGAATTCAATACCTATCCATGAATTGCTAAAGATGCATCAGATCATGAGCGTTTGTTGACTCGCTGAGAGAATCGATGTAGTAAACTATGTTCTTGTTTGGAAGAATGAATACCAATATCTAGTGACGGCTCCTTATTAAGAAAGCCATGAACTTACAAGTTATGTCAAAATCTGAAAGATAAGTGTATGTGTGGTTGTTTACTTGACTCACCTTTCATGATATGGCCAGAGAAATGATTCTGCATGGGACGTGTTTTCAAAGATACGGATGACCATGTTAATGGCACAGTACAGTTCGTCCTTACCATGTAATGTTGTGCCATTTGCTAATGCAGGATCTACGAACTAAACACTCTCCCTTTTTCTTCTCTGCATGTTCAATCCCCTGAGAGGAAAAAAATGCAGTTAGTTGTTTATCATTTGCAGCCTTGTATGGAGAAGTTGATTAGAGTTTGTTAAGTACTTACAAAATCAGGCATCTAACAAGAGTGGCATCAAGCTCGTTGAAGTTGAAGAAGATATGTAAGTCCTCGAAACTCACATTGAATGAACCAGCATCGTGTTGGAAATGACCTCTGTTGAAGTGGACTAGCAAACCATCAAGACCTGTTGACATTGGATCCATGCAATATTCATGTAACTTGCGGCAACTGGAGCTGCACTCATCAAAGTATTTTCCAACAAGAAATGGCTGGTCATGGACGTAATTGCGTACCTCAAGTATGTCTGCTTTACTTTTAGCAAGCACCAACTCTACTTCTTCATCATCCATCTCGTCAGAAATAATATTACTCCCCGATTCGAACAACCTACTGTTAATGTGGTTCCGGGCAAAACCCAGGAAAGGAGGATAAGCATAAAACTAACAACTTGGTATCAAGCTTTCTAAACATGTCATGCAATAATTTAGAAAATGTACGGCTAATTTGTTAAGTTTGTGTGACTCGGGCGCCCATGATCTTTAAATTAGCAATAACTTATTGGAACAAATACAACTTATATGTATTAGTTAGGAAGGTAGATAATTAACATATATACGCTCTCCGTTATTTTATGGCCAATTTGGGAACATATGGAACAAAATAGGAAGATGGATTGCGATGAAACATGCCTCACCGCGATGAAGAGCAGTAACTAACAGGCTTCTTAATGCAAACCCGGCCGGACCACAGGAGAGGCGAGGATTACATCATCGATATGCTCGAGGGTGGCTGGCGAGCAAACAAAGACGGCGAGGCGCGGGCAGCCGCGTGTTGGGAACAATAGTGGAGGTAGGCTTGATGCCGAAGAGCGGGCACACGGCCGGGGTGAGCACGCCAGTGCCGGAGAGGTTTCTAATGTGGATCTAGGGGAGGGGGAGCTGGCGATGGAGATTGGGTGGACTACTTGAGTGAAACACGGGCGGGCCGTGTGGGGGGGGTGTTGGCAGACTAGGTTAAAAGGTTGGAAAATATCCCCGGTCGCCACGCGGAAAGGCCTATGCAAACGGTTGCCTCTGAGCGCTCGTGTGCACAAAGAGAAAAATTTTGTTTAAAATGAAGACGTACTAATTTTGAAATCAGGACGTTTGTTCATCGTTTCGCCTCTAAATTTTCCCCATGTTAAGCAATCACCATTATACCATGGGTTTGGTTTGCTGGCGCATTTCAGGTCTCGTGTGCTATACATAAGACATTTTTTGGCATTTATCGTGCATTTTGGCATATAAATCAATTCCTAGGCGAACTGCATTTCCTGTCGAAAGGGGTGAGGATTGCTTCTCGATCTGGGAGCATCCAACGGTGCAGACGTATGATCCGTGGGGTTTGGGTTCTGGCCAATCAGAATGCACGACTCATATTGCACGCGCAGCAAGGGGAGCATCGGCCATGGTTTGATAAGCACACAACTTTCGTGAGTGAACCATGTGCTATTTGAAAACATTTACATTAACTAACAGCATAACCAGGTGGTGAAGGAGTCGTCGGAGGAGTAGGAACCGCATAAAAAATCACAATCGTAACTGCATCTGCTGTCGAAAGGGATGAGGATTGTCGTTCGATCTAGGAGCATCCAACGGGGCAGACGTACGATCCGTGGGGTTTGGATTCTGTCCAATCAGAATGCAAGACTCCGATCGCGCGCGTGGTAGGGGGGCATCGTCCACGGTTTAGTGGACACACGGCTTTCATGAGTGAACCGTGTGCTTTTTGAAAACATTTACATTAACTAACAACATTTTTTGTTTGAACGAAAACACGAGTTCATCGTTTCGCCTGTAATTTTTTTCCCACGGTAAGAAATCATGATTGTACCCTATGTTTCAATTTTCTGGTACATTTTACCAGGCGGCAGGCCTCGCTAGCAATCTCAAACTTTAAATATATGCAAAAAGAGAAGAGATCTCGTTTAATTTCTATATATACTATAGTATCATGCATATGATACTATATAGTGTATGATCCTACGTATGTACCTTCTCATAGTGCATATATATAGTATCATAGAGCTAGTATATATATACCGTAGATGACTGTATTTATGGCCATGTGCATGACACAAAGTAGTATAACATTTATATTATATATGTTACAGTATCTATGTTACTGCTTCTTTGCCACACATCATCATATTTGCTATTCTCAAGTGCATGATACCAACTATGATGCCCCCACTATGGCCACCCCTAAGGTTGGTCGTAATGGGAGTATGACGCGTCATCATATGCATGCCAACTAGACTTTTTGGATGGTGTGGCACATAGTTAAATGAGGAAAGAGAGAGTATGGGCCGGGTATCATATCATGATATACTGTATCACATATTAAATGATGTACTACTTTGTGTCATGCATGGCAAATTAATATATAAGGCAACCTAAGATACTAACACCTCTTCCAATGGATAGTTGCTTAGATGAGGTGCTAAGCGTATTAAATAGTTTAGCAACTATAGTCCCCAATGCATTGGTGCTTAATTAAGTTGTTGTTGCTAAGCTCCCTTCATTTAATGACTTGGCTACTAAACGCTTTCATGCATTGGTGAGCTTGCTTCATTTAAATGTTTGTCCTAGGTTTGCGCACTTGGCATTGGTTCTTCCTGGGGTCACCAAACCCATCTCTCTCCTCCTAATTGTCCTGCCACATCAGATTTTTTGCCTACATGGTAGCACCTTTACAAGGTGGAGCATTGGGAAGGGCATAAGACTAGCCACAATGGGTAGTGTAACATGCCCATATGTTACTACTCCATGCTACTACCTCTATAGTGGGGAGTAACATATGTGTGGTAACATGCACAACACTTCATTTATTAAGCTATAGACTCATCTTGTCTTGATATGTGTGATGTTACTCATACTATTAGGCAAGCCACAATGGGAGTAACTTCAGCAGTAACATCAAGTCCAACTAAGCAAATATGCTTATGTGGCAATGAGTTAATGAGGAGAGGTAGTTTGAGTAATTTAGCTAGTTACCGTAACATCACATGGCTCAATGCACTATGAGTCTATAACCTAATAAATGAAGCTTTGCATGACACCACACTTATGTTACTACCCACTATGAAGGTATAGTAACATAGGTTAGGGATATGTTGTATGTTACTAGTGTATGTTACTATGCATTGTGGCTAGTCTTAATTAGTAACTATGTTACCACATGCCTCTCTTTATTCATTTATAGCTTGCCAAATCATCTAATTTATCTAGATATGTGTGATGTTACTACCTATGTTACTCCCACTTTGGGTATACTAGTCTAACTTATGATACTATACGCGCATTACAGAGGTAGCTAGCTAGTACTCCCTCCGTTAGGGTTTATTAGGCCTCTCGGCAACACAAGCATGCATGTCCCTTTTTATAAGGCCCCACTTTGGAAAGGTGCATGCATTCAACCATTTCATTGTTTGCATTGAAAGCCATTGTTGTTGGTGCCATGGTTGGAAAATTAATACACTTCATGCATGCTTTTTCATTGGTTGCATGCATGTGAGAGAGTGCATTTGGAGTGGAATGGAATAATTAATGTGAGCAAATTACTATGTGTCTTGGTCTAAGATAAGATGTCTTTAGGCCAAATAAACCTGGACGGAGGGAGTATCGATCATATACTAGTATCATGCATGACACATAGTAGCATATATAGCATTTGTTACGACAAACGGTTTCATGATATGATACGTACTTAACCCTCTCTTTATTCATTTATTTCTATGGCAGCTCAGCAAAATTGCCTACTTGGCATGATACTAGCTATGATATCCCATTACGACCAGCCTAGCAAAGAAGGTGTACAGATCATTTGTGTGTCGCTTTGCTACTTTTTGTCGGTTTGTTCGAGAAGCGGGGAGAAGTTTCAAACATTTCGGCCGTGAGGTGCGGCCACCAGCGTAGGCCTAGTTGATATTTTAATTATGGAAATTCAGATGGAGTCCGGACATCTCATCAAAATCAATGTGTGCCTCTGGCGTGCTATCACGACCCTGTGGAAAAAAATGGTAAAGTTTGGCACAAGTTTTGAGGATCGTTCCTTCGAAATCGGAGCATCTCACATGAAGGATCATGGTTTCCCAAAGGAGAAGTGTCAATTCAAACTCCTATGGCCATTGACTTCATCGTTTGGCCTCATAAATATTTCCACGGTACGCAATCACCATTATACCACGGGTTTTATTTTCTGGTGCATTTCGGGTATCGTTAGCTATATTTAAGACATTTTTTTGAGTTTAACATGCATTTTGTGCATAAAAATAGAATTACAATCAGAACTGCACGTGCTGTCAAAAGGGATGAGGATCGCCGTTTGATCTGGGAGCATCCAACGGTGCAGACATACGATCCGTGGGGTTTGCATTCTAGACAATGAGAACACACGACTCAGATCGTGGGCGGGGTTTTGTCAGCACACGGCTTTCATCAACGAACTGTGTGCTATTCGCAATCCAGATTGCATACATATTTTTGTTCACACATACTGTAGTGAGATCAATTGAGTGTGCTACCTCCATGATATAATAATAATAATAACAATAATAATAATAATAACAAGGAATAATTCATATTCATTGCCTGAGCTGACAGCATATCAAGGTCAATATATTAATGGTTCTTACATCAACAGAAATCCGGGCATAACTCACAAATTCAGTACACGCGACAGTTCTAAATTGAACGAATTAAGTTGCAGGGTAGGCATAAAGACTGGTCTTATGGCTTAATTCCCATGTACATGGGGGAACTGGGATCATTAAGTTGACCCTGAATGAACTTGGGTTTTTTGATGATTTTATGCTTCTCTGTTATAGGGTTGTGTGATCCCTTGGCTGGCAATTCATCAAATTCATTGTAGTCGTCCTCATCAGCAAAATCGTTGACACCTAGTACCCTCCTCTTCCCATGCATCACTACATGGCCGTTCTTATGCAAAGGGTCTTTCGCAAAGAAAATCTTTGTAGCATCGCTCGCAAGAATGAACAGGTCCGCGTGATATGCCATCGTTGTCCTGTTAACACATGTCTTCCTGTAATCATCAACCTTTACTTGACCAAGAGGGATCCATGAGCACCTGAATAATGCCACCTTAACTTTCACATAGTCAAGCTCCCAAATCTCTTTGATGGTTCCATAGTATACCCTTTTATCAGCTTCATCTACAGTCATGCATTCTATTCAAACAGAGCTGTTCTGATATGAGGTCTTCTCATCATGTTCATCAATGTAGAATGTGTATCCATTTATGTCATATGATTGGTACATCAACACCGTAGGTGATGGCTTTTGTGCCAACCACGTAGCAATGTCATCGATGGATCCTTGTTCCAAACGCTTCTTCAGCCATTCGGTGTAGTTCTTAGTGTGCTTCTTCATCTCCACATCTGATGAAGGCACCATTGCTAAGAAGCTTTGGCGTATCTCTGTCAAGTGGCCTTCGATGTAAGCGGTGAGAACTGGGCTGTTAAGAAGTACCGTCAAATGGGCTTTCTCTGCCAATTCTCTGGGTGCAGCCATTTGCGTGCCAGCAAGGACCGGCTTACCTTTCAGCCTTCCCTCGTGGCGAGAGAGGGGAAAACCTATAGGTCATTGTTTCTTGTATTCGGTGCAAAACTCAACCACCTCCTGTGAGGTATAACCTTGTAGGATGCTAGCTTCTAGATGGTTTTGGTTCCGACAAAAGCCCTTCAGTATTCCCATGAACCGCTCAAAGGGATACATGTTGCGAAGAAGCATAGGACCACAATACATTATCTCGTCAACAAGGTGCACAGTGAGATGGACCATGACATCAAAGAATGACGGTGGGAAAAACATCTCTAGCTTGCACAATATTCTTGCAATATCATCTTGCATATGATCCAGCTCTTCAGGATCTACAAGTTTCTGCCATAGTTGGTTGAAGAAATCATAGAGCTCAATGAGTGTGTTCCTTATATCTTTGTTCAACAGATTCCTGATGGCCACCGGGAGGATTTGTTCAACATTACATGGCAATCAGGTGACTTCATGTGTCCCAACTTCATTTTACCTGACCTCACATCCACGAGACTTCTGATGTTTGCGGAGTAGGAAGAGGGTGTCTTAACTGACAACAAATAGGTGAAGAACGGTGTTGCTTCTTTTGTACTAAAATTGTAACTCTGGCAAGCTTTGATGAGTTTGTCATCATCTTCTGCTTCACTCTTGCCTTTTGATTGATCAGCAAGCATATCGAGCCATGAAACCTCACCATCCTTTCTTTTACCTTTAATCTTGAGTAGAGTACCAAGATGCTTTCACCTATGTTCTTCTCTATGTGCATGACATTGATGTATTGACATACACGTAGAATCTCCTAGTAAGGTAATTTATAGAACACCGATTTCTTCTTAAACACTTGACCCTTGGGTGTTTGTTTCACGGTCTTAGTGTGATTCTTGCCAAGCACAACATTAGTTTGTTTGGCCATGTTGTGGACCACCTCCCCATCATAGGGTCTTGGGCCAACTTCTACCTCTACCGTACCATCAAATTCAGATTTCATCTTTCGGTATGGGTGATTTTTCCGTAAGAACCTACGATGACGCAAATACACGGTTTTGTGCGAGTTGGGAAGTCTTCTGCTAGTTGTGCTATCCATGCATGTGACACACCCTACATCTCCCTTTGTTTTCTTCCCCGATGTGTTTCCTAATGCCGGCATATCTTGAATGGTGTGCACTAGCATCGCATGTAGATCAAAAATCTCCTTTTTCAAAGTATCATAACATTTTTTAGCAGGTGCATCTATCCACACTATCAGCAGTTCTTCTACTAGTAGCTGAAAGTAAATGTCAATGTCATTTCCAGGTTTCTTCGGGCCTTGGATAATCATTGACATCATAATGTAGTTTTTATTCATACACAACCAAGGAGCTAGGTTATATATGCACACCGGCCATGTGCTGTGATTGGTGTTCACATCGCCAAAAGGATTCATCCCGTCAGTACACTCCCCGAGCCTTATACTTCTAGGATCCTTGGCAAAGTCTTCAAACTTTTTGTCGATTAATTCCCACTAAGCCCTATCTTTCGGTTCCCTCATATACTTAACCGCAATTCGCTCATCATGATGCCACCACAACCTCTTTGCCTCTCTAGGGTTTGCAACAATTGCCTCAACCTTGGAATGAAAGGCAAGTACCAAACAACCTTCAACGGGATTCCTCTCTTCATCTCGTCATCCAATTTGTACTTGTGCTTTGCTCTACTGCGCTTGTATAGTGCATGCTTGCATTTGGGACATGCACACAACTCTTTGTAATCACCACGGTACATTATATAATCATTCAGACAAGCGTGTATCTTCTGTACTTCAAGTTCCAATGGGCAAACAATTTTCTTCGCTTCATTTGTGCTTCTGGGGAGCACATTATCTTCCGGAAGAATTTCTTTGAAAATACCTAACATCTATGTGAGGCCCTTGTTTGATAGACCGTTTGCTGCTTTAAATCTGAGAAGCACCAGGGTGGCACTCAACCTGGAACATTTCTTTTTGCAACCTGGATACAATTCTTTCTTGGAGTACGCATCAATGGTTGGAAGATCCTTGTACCCAAAAATATCCTTGTCTGGGCCCTCAAAATCTGCAATCATAGCAGCAAAATCCAGCAAAATCTACGTCGACGTCTTGGCTTTCAGTGGGCATTTCGGCTTTCCGGTGTTCCATTGGTAGCTTGACGCCTCTGCCCTGATGTTAGATTCAACATCCAAGTGACACTAATCGGGGTTTGGCATCTCCCAGCCCTTGGTATCTTCATCCATGACGTCGTCTTCACAATGTCTGGTCCAATGTGTATATCCATCCATGAATCCCCGAGAGACTAAGTGCCACTGGATATCTGTAACTACACGTGACTCTGTACTGGCACAATCAGCACATGGACACAGGATGTAATCCGCACCACAAATTCTCTTCTCTGTACTTTCAGCCAAATTCATGAACTCTGTCACGCCACTGATAAAATTTGCGGTATTCTGATCCTTGATCCATTCAGATCGTTCCATCTGCACAACATGAATGGTAATTAAAAACAAAACAACAACATTGATACATGGATTAACTGCTACCCAAAGATGCGTGCATAAATCACAAGGCTTTATTTTCATAATTACTTAGGGTGCTCCATATTATTATCCAGACGTGCAATGACAAAAATTCATGGCTAGTCAATTTACACGTAGAGTACTAGTACAACACTACCCTTAGGAATTGGATATCATAATTAAGCTACTCACAAAAATAATACCCTAATTAAGTAGCCGCGTGGCGACCTCCACCCAGCAGGCAGAGAAGCGCGATGCGGTGGCACACCGCGGCAGCAGGGTCGAGGAGCAAAGTTTAGTGTGGCTGGTGCCTAAAGTTCAACCTCCACTATCCTGCAATCCACCATGATGGATGTGCTCGAATCACGCCGCCGCCGACCTCGATGGCCGAGCTCCTCCTATCTCCCACCGTAGACCGAGGATTGACCGCCTATGACGCCACCACCACCCACCGACCTAGGATTGACCTCTTCTCTGGTAGCCCTTGCCTAGGTCGCCGCTGCCATCTCTAGATGTCTACCGGCTGGTTTTTTTACGTATATCCGAAGAGCGGCTGACATGGTATCACTGTAAATCAATTATATGTACAGGGTAGTACATCACATAAGGTTATGTAAAGGCAACCGTGGCTCACCTACATTGTCTTCTCACCTGGTTTGGTGTGCAAATCGTGTGATTGTAATACCTGACACTAACGACATGTATAAATAGTGTGCCATATACTCCAACATATATATGGTGCCATAAGTAGTTCCCGACCGTTAACTTATCCCCACAGTTTCCCTATTTCCCCCAAATCTCTACATAGACTCCAAATTCCCTCACGTGAAGCTGACATTGGGGGAATGCGGGCGAGTGGTGCTGATGGTTTTGGTGCGGCTGCTCCTGCTCGTATCAACGCCACGACGGTGGTCACTGCCGAGCACTTGCCTAAGGTCATCAAAAGGCAGGTGTGCTACGGATCTGAATCGTCCTGTTAGGTTCCAATCTAACCCGATCTTTTTTAGCATGTCCAAAGTAGCTCCTTGCTGAATCCGTCCTGAATTGAAGCCCCCCCAGGAAAGCGATCTGTCAACGGATCCGGAGCATGACTCTAGACTCCCGTAACACGAGTTTGACTCCGTGGTTTGTGCCACCGAGAAGTACCAAAAGCTGAGTTGTGTGCACGGGCACACTCCCGCTCGATGTGTATGCACGTAGGGATTCGACATTGGAAGGTGGTTTCTTAGTTGACCCTTAGAGGTTAGTGCTAACTTCATCAATTTACTTGAGTTAATGCCACCGCTCATCCTGAATACTATTTAACATTGGCAGGGATATGAGGCTTGTGCCTTTGTTAACTGGCTGGATGAAGAATCGCATGGCAGGGATCGGAGTGTTATCACCAAGCTCGCAGATGATAACATTAAGATGAAGAAGAAATTGGCTGATCTGGAATGTACAATCAGTACCGTGAAGCAAGAAAGAATCAATCACATGCAATAGATGAAAGCAAGAGACAAGAAGGAACTAGCATGTGTAGTTGTGGTTGTCGCATTAGCCATGTTCTATGCGCTGTTTGCAATGATGATTAGGGTTTTCTTTGACAGTATTGCTAAAGCACATCTAGATGTGCTCTAAATAATGCACATCTAGGTACTCCTATGCCATTGATGTTACGTGAAGATTCGTGTAGATATTTTTCTTTGTCTTTTTTATTTTCCTTTCAAGTTTGATTATTACTGGCCTATCAGTAAGAAGAGCTCAATGTATTGCTTGCCAACTGTCCTACTCCATTTGTACTGTTACCGGTGCATAATCCCAAAACTCATTCCTTGTTTTTGTCCTGAAAAAGGAAACCAACCAAATAGCCAATAGGAGTCCTGCGCAACCCCGGGAATTTGGAGCGACTACGTACAAATAATTGTAGTTAGATAATACGTGAACCCCCGCTTCAATTGGTAGTTCCTCTTCTCCGCATACCCCGCTTAAGTATCCACCATCTTCATCGTCCCCGGTAGGCCACGCTACACACTGGCACACACTCAGCAGCCATGTCGAGCGACAGCGAGGACGACTGTTCCATCCAGCAGTCTGGCGCCCGATGATAGGTTAACATCGGAATCATCCTTCTCGTCTTCCATGAGTCCAACTTCGAGCCCAGAGCTCGATTATACCCTGTTCATGGAAGGGACGCCACCTCCAGAGTCATCAGACGACAACTAGACAGACTAGGAGCCATCATAGGACGAAGAAGATCAGGATGACAATGAGGAGGAGGAGGAATGGTCGAACAAGGAGGAGGACGATGACGACAACAACGATGACGACGACGACGGCGGCGGCGATGAAAATCCAAGGGTCAGTGGCAAGAAGCATCCTCGCCAAGACGATGTCGCAGGGCCATCCAACAACAAGAAGAAGATGAAGGACTAAATTAGGTAGATTGTATATATATCTCTATTTATCTTGTCAAGCTCATCACAGAAGGTTAGTAATATGTATTCGACAGAGATCTTCTACATTATCGCCCACATGTTGGTTTGTTGAACTGTGTGCCCTGACGAACACACAATTCATAAAAAAGACTGTATGGGCTGTGTATAATGATCGCACACAATTTTGATTACCGACCTGTTTGCCGGGTATCACACACATCTTGTTACACTGAATCGTTTGTGTTCACCTCAATCATCATAAATGGTTCATCGAAGCAAACTGTATGCCGTATATCGCACACACATTGATATGGCTGCCCGTTTCTGTTGTTCTTCCTCATCACAAACAGTTCGGCTGAATCAACCGTATGCCCTGCATCGCACATGCAACTAAAATCTGAACCGTGTTTGATGCATCGGTCATCGCAAACGTTTTGGACATTTTAGACGGTTCTCTGACACCATCATTTGCTATTATTGCATCGCACACGGTTTCTCGAAGGGTCTCTGATCGTAGTATTGCGTTAGCAACATCCTGCAGTAGTGGAGAGGCATGAGCTAACATACTTTCTCTACTTGGATCATCTGCACTTATGATTGGAACACTAGCAAGAATCCGCAACTACTAAAGATCATTAAGGTCGTGAAACCCAACCATAGCATTAAGTATCAAGTCCTCTTTACTCAAACATCATAGGATAACCATAGATCTTTGGGAAATGATATATGGAGTTGAGCACCATGTTTAAGTAGAGATTACAGCGGGGAGAAGGGGTGTTACACTGCTCCAGCACCACTGGGAGATTAGAGATTTAAGTAGAGATTAAAGTTGGTGTTGACGGTAGCAAGATTGTTAATGTAGATCGTCGTCACGATCCTTGCCCCGGCGGCACTCCAGCACCACTGGGAGAGAGGGGGAGAGATCCCCCTCCTTCTTCTTATTCCTTGGCCTCCCCCCTAGGTGAGAGGAGAGTCCCCCCTCTGGTCCATGGCCTCCATGGTGGCAGAGGGGCGGGAGCCCTTCGGAGATTTCGATCTCCCTCTCTGTTCTCTTCTGTTTCGCACTTCCAGATCTGGCCCTTCACGGTTTCTTAAATTCATGGAGATCCGTAACTCCGATTGCGCTGTGATTTTTACACAATTTTTTTCTATAAGTTATCTTTCTTGCACCAGAAGAAGGGCTCCAAGCGATGTTCGAGGAGGGCACAATACACCAGGGCATGCCTGGGCCCTGGTGGCGCGCCCTGGTGCGTTGTGGAGGCCTCGGGCCTTCGTTTACATTGAGTCCACCTCCTAAAATTCACAAATATTCCAAAATAATTCTCCGTAGATTTTTATCATATTGGCATGAAACAATCAAAAATTATAGATACGACTGAGACGTATCAGTCCTCTTCATCGAAGATGATCGGCGTGCGGGACCACTTGAGCGGCCTCCGAGAATCTTCCATTGGCTCCATAGCATTGACTTCACGGGCCCACTATTTTAGTTGGAAGTGAGAGGAGTATAGAGGTGCACCTCCGTCAATGCACAGGGCGGCAGTGGCTTTCTGGAATTCCTGCTTGTTGGCTTCCTCTTGATCTCCTCAATCACTCTCATTATCGCAATCCTCCTTCTCACGGCCTCTGGCGGGTTTCCCTTGGTTCCGAGGAGCCTTGCCGGGGCGACCTGCTTCGCCGCCCTGGCCCTTCCCACCAGCACCATTCTGACCTCTTTCCTTATCACGCTTCTCATATTCAGCCCTCTCCTTCTTGACGAGTTGCTCAACCTGATGACACTCCTGGAGATCGTGGCCCTTGGTCTGATGGAATTTGCAGTACGGGCCACCACCTTTCCCGGCCTTCTCGGTAGCTGCGACCTCCCGGCAATCAGTGCATGCATCAACTTCCTTGTCGGGCACCTTATTCTTAGCCTTCTTGCCGTTATTAGGTGTGCTTGATCCCTCAACGGTCATCTCTACCTTATCCTTACGCCTTTTATTCTGCTTCTTCTTCTTCTTCTTCTGACTGGTGGCCTCGGCATCATCGTCTGAGTCGATGTCAATGCCATCCTTTTCTCCGGGGAGCCACCTCCCCTCCTCTACCCGAGCACACTTATCCACTAGAGTGTAAAACTCCTTCACGGTCTTGGGCAATAGAATGTTCATCTTGGCATGTATCAGTCGATTGCACATGTTGGACTGGAACACGGCTATCACAACTGTCGGGTGGATGTCTGTAATATTTTTCTGGACTCGGCTGAACCTCTGCATGTACTTGCGCAGAGTCTCTCCTTCTTTCTGTGGGAGAAGCTGCAAGTCGCTGGGCCACCCTGGTTCTTCATGGCCGCCCGTGAAGGCGCCAATAAACTCATGGCCCAGGTCAGCCCAGGTCATAATGGATTTCTCCGGCAGGTGCATCAGCCAAGACCTCACATTTGGCTTGAGTTCCAAAGGGAAGTAGTTGGTGAACACCTTCTCATCGCTTCCCCTGATAGCTTGAACACCGATGGTGTAGATGCTCAACAACTCTGCTAGGTTTAGCCTTCCATCGTACTTCTCTGGTATCTCTGGCTTGAATGTGCAGGCAGACGGCCAACGAACTTGCCTCAGGTCTCGGGTGAAGGCAGGCAACCCAGCCTCGAAAGGCAGGTACCCGCCTCTGCCGAGCACAGGCTCGTGGACGTTGGGGCCATCGTGCCCATCGTACCGGCAGAGGGTGTCATGGCATTGCTCGATGTGACGTGTGCGCCTTCCCTCTACCTGTCCTCTGGGGACCGTTGTTGGCCTTGACACGCTCGAGGGTCGGATGAGTCCATCGGTAAATCAACGGGTTCTTGGTTGTGTGGCTCCCGTGGTGGCTGTCGTGAAGGGGACTACACCGTGGGGGTGGCCCCTTCGGTATGGCTAGCAGCGCGGGCTGTTGTTGTCACCTGGGGAAGCCGTGGCAGGCCAGCTTGTTGTGATCCTCTCGCCTCAGTTATACCAATCAGGCTTTGGATGGTGGCTCGCCACTCATCCATCTGATCAGCTACCGGCGGAAATCTCAGCAGTAGTTGGTCGCGCACCATGGCCTCCGAGGCGGTGCTTGGCATGGGTGATAATGATGTAGATTACAACATCGCCCGGCTCCTGATGGTCCCAGTAGTGACCGCGCCATGCTCTCATCCTTGTGGGCCAGCCACTTAGATGGCGTGGTGACGAGGTGGAGGTGCTTGAGAACCAGCAACTCCGTTGGGCACAGTGGCTGGGTCAGATCACTCCGGGAGTGGTGCATGCCCTGCGATCGCGCCCGTAGCGGGAGCGGCCGGAGAGTTGCGATCTGCCCTAGAACGAGCGCCGCCGCTGTGTTTGTGCCCTTCAGCTGGGTGGATGGGTGCAGACGGAATAATCTCTCCACCCATATCTCGAGGTGCATCGCCGCCGGTGTGCTGTTGACGTTGTCTTTCCCCGGTGCATCATGCTCCTACTTCGGCTGCAGGGGAGGTGGTGATGACACCGCTTGCGCCGACCACGTCCCCCACAGCGTCCACACCCCCATGCGTCCCCGTAGCCCCCACGGCATCGAAGGACACGCTTGACATGGCCTTTGAGGTGGACGGGTGAGCTGTGGCACTAGGCTTCTTCTTGGGCGCCATGGTGGATGGAACCGTTGATGAAGAAAATGACCACGAAGATGATGGGCTACGTAGGCTTCTCGGGTTCACACAAGCGCTAGCCCCCTACCTGGCACGCCAAATATGCCATGGGAAACCAAGACCACATATGGGGCCATGAGCCCCTTTTGGTTCGACATGGGGAATGAGCATATTGCACAAAGAGTGGAGAACATTGCGCAGCACGGCAGAGATCACACGAGCAGTTTTACCCAGGTTCGGGCTGTCGCGGGGCATCAAACCCTACTCCTGCTTGGTGGATTGATGGTGGAATGTGGTGGAAAAAGCAGTGCTCTTGCCCAGCGGGGTTGCCTCGGGGCGAGAGCAATTATGCGTGTATGAGTGCATAGGGGTCTGAATCCTTTCTATTGTTGCCATGGGCCTCCTTTTATAGATCAAGGGGTCACCACAGTGGCAAATTAGTCATTATGCACTGATTAGATAGCGAACAGTGCTATCATACCTAACTCTGCAGACAGGGCAGGACGCATTAAATGTGTCACTCAGTGTCACATCATGGCCTGCCCGGCAGGCCTTGCTGGGCTGATTGGCCATGTTCTCTCCTGTCTGCATGACATGTCGCTGGACGAGTGTCATTTGGAGGGTTTTTTCGTAGGAAGTGGCTGCCATGTGGTAGAAAACAGCCACCTACTCACTTGGGGGGCTTGACACCGCACCGATCGATGACTTGTGTCACTGCGGTGTGGAGTGGTGCAGCCTTGGCAGGGTGGTTTGCCTTCGTTGTGCCGGGAAGGCTGGCTGGGATGGTCTTGATTCTTACTCTTGGGGCCACCTCGACCTCGCCAGGCTCGCCTTCCTGGCAAGGGAGGTTTTCCCTTAGTGATGTCTTGCTTCCTTTGGCTTGACTTGGTTCTTTTGATCTGCACTCTGATTTCTCAAAGAGCTCATATCTTGTGCTTGCCCTTGGCTTGCATGTTGCAATCTTGATCCTTTAGGCCTATGCACAGTCTGGCAATAGACCTAGGGTTTGTTGCACCGACATGGGGCACGACGTGAGGCAGCACCGCCAGCCCCTGAGCGGTAGCAGGCAGTTGGCTGCGCTGCTAGTTTGGGCGACGGGAGAACAACCAGAGGGAAGACTCAAGAAGCACATTAGACATGAATTTTTCTTTTAAGTGGATGGGTCTCGATGGCGTATTTTTTTTCTTGCCTCTACATGATACAACTTGTATTTTTAGCCTCCCAGTCCATGGCGGACCAGCAGCCCATTCGCTGGGCGGGCCAAGCAATAGAAAGCAGGACTTGATTTTTCATCAAGGCCCAAAAACAATGTAGTATTATGTTTTTTACGCCAAAAACATTATGGCTGGGGTTGAGTGGGAAGGGGGGAGAATGAGGAAAAAGATAAAAAAGGAGATGATGCATCGTTGCTAGCCTAACAAGCAGGTGCCATTCTTCTCGGAACGAAGGTGTGTCGTGTGACACTCACAAGTCACAATCCCATAGTATACATTCTAACTAGTTCACATACAAGTACAACAGGAAAGGTAAACATTTAGGTCAAACTCAGGTTCACAGGATACATTCATATTCATAGCCAACATTGGCAATCAACAACTCAAAAGATTCATGTATAGACAAGTTCAGCATGCCTATGCATCCAAATTATTCGTACTTAGATCACAAGCCAATATTCATAGCTAACTTCCACAAAAGATTTCGATATACACAATTTCAACATGTTTAGACATCCAAATGATTGAGAGAACATAGCCAATATCATCCATCGACACACATCTATCACCTACGGTACAGACGGACAAGTGATGTTCACTCGATGGTACATCTTGCTAAAATTAGTGCTTGTCTGAGCAAACTTTCGAGTACATAAGAGGAAGCAAAGACCATCTTAACTTTTCTTGTAGGTTTATCCTCATGATAGTGGCCTTGATGTCGGGAGAGATTTAGGCAACTTGCGACTACTTTCATCCAACTACTTTCACTTGGTGGTACTTCATGGTAAAATTAATGCTTGTTTGAGCAAACTTTTGAGTGCATAAGAGGCATCACAGACTATCTGAACTTTGCTTGTAGGTTTATCCTCATGATAGTTGCCTTGATGCCGCGAGAGGTTGGAGCAACTTGGCCACTACTTTCATCCAACTAATTTGTTGGCCCATCTTTGTCTTGTATCTCGCCAAAATTCTACATTGCAGACAACAAACGAGGTTGTCGACAAAATGAACCACCCAAAAGTTTTTGTGCAGTCCAACTTTGAATATATGCGTCTACCAACTTGACTGGAATCTTGGCATATAGTTCAATACCAGCATATGAGCCGATAAACAAAAACTGCAAGTTGGGACCAAAGACTGGACTGCGTTTTTCAGGGCTATGCGCCAAGCGATATTGTTGGCGTTCACTCCCGCACTTCTTCTTGTCAATATCGATGCTTGTCTGAGTGAACATGCGAGTACATAGCAGCAGCATAAGTATCTGTCCATCTGATCTTTTTATGCAGTTCTGCTGAAATCGGCCAATGTAACGATTTGCCTGCAAGTTTAGGCTCACAAGTTACTACTTTAGAAATTGGTCAACATTAGCACAATACAAAACTACCATTAGATAAGACAAGCATAATAATCAGGATGAAGACCGGTGCTGAACTATGTGAGGAAGCATATCAATAATGTTTCCTTTGACTGGAAGCCGAGATAAGCGACTGGCAAGGAAGGAACGAGGCAGTCGAGGCAATGAACCACCAAAAGATTTTGTGCAGTTCAACTGAAATCGAGCATCCCTGTTGGAACATATATTGAGAAAGTTAGATTACTGTAATAGTGGCACTAGTTAATGAAACACACACTAACAAACAGAAGCATCCTCGTTATCTTAATGGGTAAAGTTAGCAACATAGTAGCCTTTCTTAAAGAGAGGTATTAGTTTATATTATCAGTGCCAATTAGCTCAACACTCAAAGTATTGCCATGTATCATAGCTTGCAAAGATTTAACATGCAAAGATAAAGGACTTTCTCATGATAGTAAAAAAATAGTAGCACGATACAAATAGAGATGACAACACACTAATGTGGATGAATGCCTTAGGCCGGTACCAACCTGAGCAAGGAAGCTTATTCGACTAGTCCCAGAAGATAAGATAAAGCACTGACTGGAATCATTCAGTAGTACATATTTTTGTGCACTTCCAATGTATGGTTGGCATCACTCTGGTTTACCAGTGGTGACATTATATCGAGAGATTATCAAGAACTTCCAGCAGAGTTAAAGCATAGGATGGGATACAGTTCATTGTATCCTCTTGTGCAGTTCCACTAAAATGTATGAATGACACAACATGATCCCTGTTTGCACAAGTAGGAACAAGGTGAAACCTTCATTAGCTTAGTGAGGAAGGATAGAAAGACAATATCATATTACTTTAACAATAGCATCAAAGCATGGTGACAATACAGTAGCGAACGATTGTCTCATTGAACCAGTGGCAATAAATTGACATGAAAAACAATAGCATTACTATCTCATGACACTGACAAGATCCCCTCCAGGCTCCACCACCACATGGTCCACCATAATAGACACACACACACACATACTTACATGATTCAGCATGAGGTGCTAATAAAGATTTGTTTAATTCCGATAGGACAAATAGGCAGTGATTAATTAGTGTGCCTTAATACTCCTAATTGATTAATGACCTTGTACGAGAGGCAGCAGAAGTGGAAGGGCTCCTGGAGGATCGTCTCACATGTGAAGCAGACATTGTCGGAGCCCTTAAATGGCCTCGGCTGAGGCCTCGGCTTCAAGAAGATCACCTTGGCACAGTTGATCGTTTAGGGTTGGGTCACACATGTATCCACAATCTAGCTAATTAGTATGATGTGTCATCAAGCCAAGTACTACTCTGCTACGTACTACAAGTGCATTTGTTCAAGTAAACTAATACTAGAAGCAACACAGCAATACAATACCACTAGCAAGATGTTAGGATAAAATAGAATGGTACCAGCGTGTGATCCTTCGTCTTCTTCTTCTTATTATTCTTTGTCTTCCTATTCTTGGTCTATTTCTCTTTCTCCTCACCAATTGGTGAAACCCAGTACATGATTGGCCTTCAATGTCAGATTTGGTTTTTTTAGTGAGGGAGTACAAGTCTACAAGTAAACAATAGCACTATTTTCTCATGGCATTTGCAAAATAGAGGTGAAAACATGCATTAAATATCATTCTTACCTAAAGGAAGGTTACGGTGCCAATATGGAGGATGACGATTGGAACACATATCTCCATTTGTGCAGTTCCACTGAAATCAACCAACGGTTACGGTGTGACATTCCAGTTAAAAAGAAGTGATTTTGTGTAGTGCACCAAAAGGTCACAATAGCATCGAGGTGAAATGTATATTCATGTTTGCACAAAAAGCTACAAAGGAAACAGTCAGAGTCTCAAACTATTACTAGCAAAAAAATTGGCTAAACTTGTGATGACTTGTAACAGTGGCATGGCTTCATTTCACCAGGGGAATTAGATTAAGAACATCTAAATAAGTTGCTCTAAGGACATGGGACAGTGGGTGCACCAGCAGTCCAGCACCATGTACCTAAACCGGGGCATAAAGTGGTGATTCAGTGTTTGTTGCCCCAAGAAACAAACATCCAAGCAGCATATCTGGGTTGGTCTCATCTTTGTTCACTTTAGCCACCTATTCGTATTTGTGGATAGCAAATTTAGTCCTGGCTATACCAGTGTGTCAAGCATTTCACCTTTATTTCCGTTTTCGGCCAAGAGACCGGTTGGATGGCCTACTACTTTCTGCCCCTTTATTTCGTGTATGTACCAAGTCCTATGTACATACTACATCTTTTCCCCCTTTCTATTATGTTTGAACCAAGTACTACAATATTCAAATCCATGAAGTAGCTTTACCTCTAACAATAGAAAAAATTAGGTGGCGTTGGACAATCGGATCGAGCCTAGCTACATGGGGGGTTGAGAGGTAGAAAATGATGCACATGAAGCGACGTAGCGAGCTGGGGAAGTAGAGCTAGGCCGGTTTCGAAGTAAGATATACCTGAAGGTCATCGGGGTGTGGCTAAGTGGGGGCGGGAGGCCGGATCCACCGACACTACAGAAGAGACTAAAGTATCAAAGGACCTCCTGCGCTAGTGCTCGGCCAAAGATAATGGTGCGGCCAGTAGTGGGTTTCCTCCTAGCCATCGATGATGGCCTAAACGCAGCCCCTCCTTCCCTTCCCCAGCGCAGGGGATGCGTCGGGATCTGTAACCAGCGGTGAGGATAGAAAGATAGTGTGACCACCGCTATCTTGTTTAGATCTGGCGAGGATGAGAGTGTGTGAATAGAGCAACCCTAGCAAGGAAGTATATATATATATATATATATAAACGAATAGTGGGGTAGTTTTCTTTTTTCACTCCATCAAAACAATTGTTTAAAATTGTGTGCGTGCCAGGTCGCTGTTTTTTTAGTTGTTAATTGTTTTTTGAGATAGCAACCCGCTTATTCCAAGTGATGTGCGGGAGTGGATTAACAAGCTGCTTGGCTCGTTAAGTTCGTGCTCGTTAAGCTCGTGGTCATTAAGGCTCGACTCGTTAAGCTTTGAAAGATTAACAAGCAAAAAGCCCTGCTCAGCTCGGTTCATTTGAAACTCGTTAAAAATAATCACGTAAGATGAAACATGTGTTTTTTTACTAACGAACTTAGCGTGAAACTTGTTAGCTCGTTCATTAAGCTCCTTAAGAAATTGATGATTGTCTTTGTTCATTAAGAAGCGACACACGAGGATAACAAGCCGAACTATCAAGGGCTCATTAAGCTCGCGAGATACGAGCTTTTGTTCCAGCCCTAATGTTGTGCCAGGTCGCACTTTTTATCGTTCAAGTTTCGTACTAGACCCTCCATTAAGTGAACAAGCACCAGATTGTAAAAATTGTGAACAAGCCCACGGCTCAAATTATCAGAAACATGGGCTGCACCAGCATGGATTATTATTTATTTTGGCCCCCTTTGTAATTTGTGCTAAATTTTGACCAAAGATTTAACTGAAAAATGTTAGTGCATGTTAACAAAAATTATATCCTTGGGTTCATATTTGAACATAGTTTTCAATTATTTAATTTTTTGTGATATGCATGAACATTTGGTTATTTATAGTCAAAATTTGGCACGGATTATCATAGGGACCAATAAACTAGGACGGAGGTAGTACTAATATTGCTAGCCTCTTGTCTGTCGTACAAACTCTATGACTAGACACTCTATTATATGCGGGACATCAAGCATCCGGGCCCGTGTGCCATCCACCATATCACGGCGAGGTGCTACAGTCGAGACTCACCAGTCACCCTGATGTGGCCATCATGACCCATCATATCACAAAACCCGAACCTTTACCAGCAATGGTAAAGTGGCCTGGAAGTTCGACGGGGCAAAGTAACCATCATTTCACCGGAATGCTTGTTGAAGCCCTTTTTCCCATATCTTGAAGAAAACCTCACTCCAGGCTACTCACTTCTGCAATTTTTCTTCTGTATCAACGAAGGAAAGGTGGGTAAATTAGTGATGCTACTATATTTTTATTGTAAGAATCTTCTTTTTGCGAAGCACCGACCGATTCTCACTGCCCAATCTTTTCCTGTTTTCATTGTGATTGTGGTTTCCTTTCGATTGCCTTTTGTTTGTTAGTTTATTGATGGATCCTGGAGCACTAGGCAAAGAGTTACCGGCGGACAACCCACTCGAGAAAGAGATCTCTAGGAAACAAGCACCAGCCAATGAGTGGGCCATGTTGGCGGGCCAACCCATGGATACGAAGAAATACAAGAAACAAGCACTAGCCAAAGAGGTGACGATGTTGGAGGACGAACTACTCCACCAAGAAAGCAGGAAGAACAGCAAGGGCCCCAGCGTGCCTACCCCAGAAACTCTAATGGTCACCTATGAGAGGCTCAAGGCCGAGTTTGAGGAGATATTCGTTGTTGAGAAGCAGTATTTCCCTGGCAAGGCGATGGCCCCCATCCAGGAGATGGCCCCGGAGGGATGGGATCCCCTGGTGAGATGTACAAGGTAAAAAAATGGCTTACCATAGTTGTAGTTTTTTATTATTTACAGTGTGCTTGCTAATATATTAGGTTGTGCACGTGCAGATGGACGTCCTTGATGACTCCGATGTCACGGTCCGTCCTGTGGACATCGCCCCAGAGATTGATTCTGATGTCACGGTCCGTCTTGTGGACATCGCCATAGAGATCGATTCCCATGTCGACGTCCATCCTCTGGACATCGCCCTAGAGATTAATTCTGATGTCGTGGTCCTATGGACATCACCCCAAAGATCGATTCACATGCCGCTGTCCGTCCTGTGGACATCCCCCCAGAGATCGATTCCCATGCCGCTGCCCGTGCTGTGGACATCACCCGAGAGATCAATGACAGGACATAGTTGATCGCGCTAATCCTTCAATATAGTTTGCATTGTGTTTAATTACCAGTATGATGCATATTATCAAACCATCTTAGGGCTACTGCACTGTCTTGTGTGGGCGGTACTTGCTACTTTTGTTTGATAGTGAATCATGCGAACCCTCTCCGAGTTATGGAAATAGATGTATCCTCATCAACTTTTGATGTAGCATAAGGCATGCTTAGATGTAAGTTCGAATTGTTTATTATATCAGCAGGGCTTGTTTGATGATTCTTGGTGTTAGTACGCTAGCTACTGTGCGAGCTATAGTACTTGCAAACACTAACCGAAGTTGGGCCTGATGAGCTCGCGGTACGCTTATGGGTCTGGTCGTCGGTCGTCCAATAGCCCAAGCAACTAAAATTGTAGGCTTAGCGATCGATCAGACAATAGTCCACAATTATACATTAATTCACATCAAACTCAAAGAGTTGGTTCACGGATACATTCACATTAATAGCCAGCATTCAGAACAAAATTGGCATGACTTGTAACATGCGTGAATGTGTATTTTTTTTGCTGGAAGCATGAATGTGTAGTGACGCCGTACTTTCAGAGTGGCTAGAGAGAGTGTGTACGTCTGCTAGAGAGAGAAAGGCCCTCAATTTCTTTCTAGTTGTTAGATTGCAAAGGATACGTGTGCTACAAAATGATAGCAGTACAGAGACGTCCAAATCCTAGGCAGGCTAGTTTGGCCTAGTGGGTTTTGCTGATATGATGTGCTATAGTGGCATCCAGTCTTCGCGTGTGGTAGCAGTATTGTGGGTACGGTAAGTTTTCTTGAAGAAGCGGATTCAACGAAGTCATGATGGTTCCTTCGTCGAAGCAACTTACAGTGGAAAAGGTTGGGCCTACGATTTGATGACTCATTAGTCATTTATTACTGCGGCGCTACGACTGGGGTGACTCTCCCCTTCAGTACTATGTGATGCACTTATAATTTTGTGCATGGCAAGTGGACCAGGATGGTCGACGTCCCACATGAGGTGAATGAAAGTATTCTTTCCGATATCGAGGACGAGCAAGGAGTATACATTTTTTTATGAAAGCTATTGTCTCCACTGTTAGAACGGAGGAGTGTGAAACACGGCAGCCTAGTGAGCTTGGCATGTGCAGAACTCCCTCCTTCCTCATGTACCATAGTGTTGACTATAAGGTTGTGTCGGTGTACTAAAGTAGGGGCACTCCTTTGTACCCCTTACTTGTGCGCGGGCAGTCAGAGCCACAGGCCAGAGCCTCACTTAGCAGGGCAAATGTCACATCCCTAGTTCTGACAATGCCTAGTGCTAGCATCTGATATTGCATCATGTTTAATTTTCACAGAAAGTTAAAATGGGGATGACAGAACCCCCAGCACCCCCCGTGAAAACAACTAGGGTTTACTAAAATCTTTTTAAATGAACCTGAAATGCCCTTCCAAAATGTTCATCATCTTTGCCTTGGTCTTAAACCTCTGACAAAAATGGTGCACAATTTTCTAGGTCATCCTAAGGTTACTAAATTAAATCATAAGTATTCAAATTTGGACATTTAAATTATATAAAATATTTTAAATGTCCAAATAATCCTAAACTGAAATGTTCCATGTTGGTTACATGCTAAACAGTGGGCATGAGCAGTTTGGAGATTTTTGAAAGTGCCAAAGCATTTTTAGAAAAGCCACAAAGTTACAGAAGAAATAGAAAAATAGAAAAGAAAGGAAGAGAGAGAAAAGAAACCCACTTACCTGGCCCAGCTCCTCCAGCAGGCCCAGCCCACCTGGTAGCCCAGCCACCTGGCCGGCCCACCGAGGACAAGGGCGTCTTCTTCCTCCTGCCAGAAGGCGTAGGAGAAGCTAGCCACGGCGCCGAGGCGTGCCATGCCGGCAGCTGCCTGCGTGGCAGTCCCCTCGTCGCCCTGGACTTCTTCTGCGACGCCATGCAACCCCCCCGACCCCTCTCACTCTCCCTGTGCTCCTTCCCCTCCTCTGTTTCTCTCTCCCGAGCACACCGAGCGCAGCCGTCACCGCCGTTCACTGCCACCGTGTCCACCGCATCCCCCTCGCTCCAACGACCAGCCCACGAGCTCCGCCGTCATCTGCTACGCCGTCCCTGCCGATCCACGCGATTGGAAGGCCCTCGGAGTTCCGCCATCGATGTCATATTCATCCCCCTCGCTGCCGTGATTCCGCCGCCGTCCAAGCTTCCCCTAGCACGTTGGCCATCCCTACGGCACCGCAATGAGCCCCCGAGCATTTTCCCCCTCTCCTCGTGGTCAACCCCTCCCTCTAGCCGCCTTCTCCACCGGAGGTGAGACGCTCCGCCGCACGAGCTCGTCGCCGGCGTGGCCCCGGTGACCAAACGGCCCCGTGTGTGCGTTCGTTGTGCTTGTCACATCGCGTAGAGGCTCGTGAGGGCATTAGTTTGTGTGTTTGCACGCTGCAGCCGCGTTCTCGTGCACCGCCGAGCTCCGGCCGCCACCGCACTGCTCGCTGGCGTCATCTCCGGCCACCCCCGCACACACCGCTTGCTCCATTAGATGCGCTCCAGCTCCAGTTAGCCATAGAGAACAACCGTGGCTCAAACCGCGGCATGTAGGCGAAACCCGAGCCACCCCAGTGCGTCCCGGTGCATTTTTGGTCGTTGCCGGTGACACTCCGGCGAGCAGACGTGGCACCGTCATTAGTGGCTAATGACGCCACTAACTAACCTCATAGCTCACTGGCGGATGGGCCCCACTGCTTAATTAACCCTGCTTAGCTCCTGTTTAGACCAAACTAACCCCACGGGCCCCACAAGTCAGTTTGACCTGGCCACATCACCTGTTGACCGGCCCCACACGTCAGTGCTGACTTGCTGACGTGGCTGTTGACCTGACTACACCTGTCAGCGACACTAGCCAGCACTGGGTCATTGACTAGTGGACCCCACAGGTCAGTTTGACTCGGACCATGCGCTGTTGACTCGCTTACGTCATGATGACGTAGTGCTAACGCAGTAATGCATTTTCTAGAATTAGTTTAATTCTAAATAATTAGAAAATCCAGAAAATTGCCTAAACTTCTAAAATTCTATAAATTCAACCCTAACTCAGAATAAAATAATTTATATATGAAAAATGATCATAAAATCCCAAAGAATATGTTTATGGCATTATCATGCATGTTTGAACAACTTAAAGCTGCTGTATACAACAATTTGAATTAATGGCTTTTGAAATGTCATATATGGAGTTTGAATTTGAATCTTAGATTCAAAGCAACTCCATTTAACTTGTTGCTAGTTGCATTAGCTCAAACCATAGCATATTGCCATGTCATGATCATGCATCATATTGCGCATTGCATTGATTGTGTTCCCTTCTGTGTTGCCAGTATTTGTCCCCTCTCAATAGACGTGATACCGACGATGAGATCAATGGCACCGATGAAGAACTATTCTATCTTGAGAAGGGCCAGGCAAGCAAAAAAACCCTTGTTCATTCCGATACAATCCTACTCTCTCGCTCCTGCTCTCTTTTACTACATTAGGACAACAACGACTCATGTGTTACTTGTTGTGGTAGTTGAACTCCTTTTCCTTTGCATGACCTGTCATTGCCACAGTAAATAGATGAAACCCACTAGCATGAGTAGGAGTTGTTTGAGCCCTGATGTGCCTACCCATTCATGCTTGTTTGTCATGCCTGCTACTACTTAGAGTTGAGCCAGGTCTGATTCATCGGGGGTGAATTGGAATGGTGTTGAACATGTCCTACTATGTGTGAGCTAAGTGTGTGAACACGATTTGGGAAAGGTAGCGGGTGAGAGGCCATGTAGGAGTACATGGTGGGTTGTCTCATTGAAGCCGTCCTCAGGAACTGAGTTCTGTGTTTATGATCCATGAACAACTACTACCACTCATTGGGATCCTTAATTGACCCTCTCGGCTTATTAATCACCCTTGTCCTCTGTCCAGGAGTTGCAAGTAGTTTCTGGTGTTTGTAGTATGCTGGAGGCCTTGGGAAGTGCTGACCCAAGGGGTGGGCTGTGATGCGGTAGGCACGTGGCACGGTGTACCAGGCACCCGTTTGGTGTCTCGGCGACCCTGCTCACATCGTTCGGGGCCGTATGTGGAAACTTCGGCCGGACTCCCTGCGGATGGAACCTAAATAGGCGATAAACCTGGACTAGAGACTTGAGTGTTTAGGTAGGCCGTGGCCGACACCCTCGCCAGGCTTCCGCTTGAAGGTTGCCGAGATACATGAGGTGTACATGGCGGTAAGTGGCGAGAACGTGTGTGAAGAAGTACACCCCTGCATGGTTAACATCATCTATTCGAATAGCCATGTCCGCAGTAAAGGACTTCTGGGTTGCCTATACAGTTCATAGACAAGTGAAAGTGGATACTCTAAAATACGCAAGATAAGCGTGAGTGCTATGGATGGCGTTCTCGTAGGGAGACGGGAGCGGATCCATAGTGGTGTATTGGTTGGTGAATATGTGGACTCGTGTGCACCACCTCAAAAGAGTTACTTGCAGTCGTAGTTCAGGATAGCCAGCGAGTCAAAGCTGGCTTGCTGCAGTTAAACCCCACCACCCCCTTTATTGACAATGATGAATATGTAGCTAGTTCTGATGTAAGTCTTGCTGGGTACATTTGTACTCATGTTTGCCTATTTTATGTTTTTGCAGAGAGACTTCAGTCTCACTAGTAGTTTCGCGTGAATCTCGACGTTTAGCTTGTTACCTTAGCTACGATATTGTGCCCTCAGCAGGATCTGGTAGTTAGTCGGGCTTCTCAGCTTTTTTCGTTTGTAGTTGTCTGTACTTAGACATGTTAAGCTTCCGCTTGTGCTTTGACTTGTATGCTCTGAATGTTGGGTTGTGAGACTCATGTTTGTAATATCTCGCTCCTCGGAGCCTATTGAATAAAATACTTAAGTTGTAGAGTCATGTTGTCATGCCATGTTGTATTTGCACATATCGAGCATATTGTGTGTATGTTATTCAAATGCTTGGTATGTGTGGGATCTGACTATCTAGTTGTTTATCCTTGGTAGCCTCTCTTACTGGGAAATGTCTCCTAGTGATTCCATTGAGCCTTGGTAGCTTGCTACTGCTCCAGAACACTTAGGTTGGCCGGCATGTGTCCTTCTTCATTCCTGTGTCTGTCCCTTCGTGGAAATATCACACGGTGTCTACCGGAGTCCTGTTAGCCTACTACAGCTCAGTTTACCAGAGTCCTGCTAGCCCAGTTACTACAGCCCGGATTCACTCGCTGATGACCGACACGTTCGTTGCTGGATCATGTATGCCTGTCCTTGTAAGTTAGTGCCACTTTGGGTTGAGGACCAGCCATGTCAGCATGGGCTCTTTGTCATATGAATGCTAGCGACACTATCATATACGTGTGCCAAAAGGCGCAAACAGTCCCGGGCCTGGTAAGGTGACACCCGTGGGAATACCGTGCGTGAGGACGCAAAGTGCTATGAGGTGTTACATGCTAGATCGGTGCGCCATTGAGTCGGGTTCCTGACAGTTTTGGTATCAGAGCTTGACTGCCTGTAGGATTACCAAGCCAAATTGGTCGAAGTTGAGTCTAGAAATGCTTTAGTTATATAAGGGAATTGATTGTGGGGGAATGTATGGCTCTTTTTACTACTTATCCCTTATTCCTTCTGATCCGAGTCAACTTATCTTTTCTTGCGGGGTTAAGGAACTAGGCTTTCTCTTCGTCCTATCAGGATCACGTGTTACTAATCCGTAGACTTATAGAATTGTTGGACTTAAGCCTCGGTTCAGTTCCTACTACTTCCGTATGTTAACTGTTGATCTCGAAACCTTGATTTTGTGCTTCTGAGTGGCTATGCCACCATTTTTGTAGCATGTCTCCAATCTTTTTGAGCATTTACAGTCGTTATGCTGTCCGAGAAGTCCTAGGTTTCTAAACAATCTGACACATTTGCAGAATCCTTTCCCTCTGGTTTCGATGCTCCTTTAGGCCAGGTTAATCACACTAACTGCTGAGTTGAGGTACTCTATCGCCTCGACGTATATGTTGGAGCTATTAGTATGACCCTAGATGTCTTATAGAACCATATAGTAATCTAGCCATGCTTAGTGTCCCAGTGTGATGATTCTGGCCATCATTCTCTTAAGAATCCCGTGATGCCATTTAGTTAGTAGGCATTCTATTCCTGGGTTTTCGAATGAAGATTCATCCTACTTACTTCATGTTGATAGTGTTTGCTAGTTCCATTAGGATTATTAGTAACCTTTGCGATAGTCCTCGAGGTCCGTGGTATTCCCTTCTTCCAAATACCATGAACCATTTTGGCAGAAGTTCTCTGGAACCGAAAGATCACAACAAGAGTGCTCTCAATGAGTTTCCTATTCTATGTTGTGAATCTGCCAGTTCTAACTTTCTGCATGGGTTATCTGGAAGAAATATGTTGAACTTGGTTCGGCATACTAATTTATGCATCCTAAACTCAGAAAATCATATGTTCCTTTGAGTTGTCCCTTTTTAAATGTATTCTTACCCTCGTCTATCAATTGATAGTCAAGAGTATGCATGCATTCGTTCATCGATACCTATTACTCTTGTGGTCCGTCAAGCCATTCTATTCCAGAATGACTAGGAGAAACAAACTCCAGTACCTCATCCATATCCAGGATTGGGTCAAAGCAGTTGTGTTCCGCAGATCAAATACTAATCCAGCTTTTGGTCTGTTCTACCCTGAAGAATTACCCACTTTATGTCAGGAATGTCATGAGAATTGCACTTTCTCTTATGAATTCTTGACGTAGTGATACTTCTCGCCATCATTTTTCATTCCTCGGTCCCCATGTTATTGTAACTGGAACACTGACAACTGAACCGTGATTTGTGAATCAATACTCCTAGCAACCTTGTTGTTTGTTAGTTAAATGGACAATAACCTCATCTAGCATGTTGGTTACTGAACCACTATCCTAAGGTTGATCGTGCTACCCAGTCCTTATTTCCAGTGCACTTTTCGATAAATAAGTTAGGATAGTGCCAATCCTTGCTTATTTGATCACATTGTCTTGCTTGAGAAGCAAGATTGTTCTCGAGCTTAGTAATATACCAGTGGTTCGTGATTTTCCGAATATCTTCTTAGAAGTATTGCCAGGTTATCCCCTAACTGTCATGTTGAGCTCGTGATCAAGTTGGTTCTTGTAACCACCCCTTCTCCAAGAATATGTGTTGGATACCCTGAGCTAGTTGGTTAAGCTAAACAACAACTTTGAGTGTTGGAAGATAAAATCTTGTCCGACTCAATTCATTCCAAGGGATATCTTTGTGTGTGTGTTGAAAAAAGATTATATATCCATTGATTGGTCCTCGTGATCAGTCATTGTGTCTATTGTCATGTCAAACTTTGATTGAGTATGGGCTATCATCAAATCAAATCAGAACCAACAATGTTCATAATGTTGTCTTACTCGTGGTTGATCCCTCGAGAATACACCATTATATCTTTTGGGTCTGACCAATGCTATCACTTGTTCACATAATTATGGATTTCCATCTTCGTGGAAACCTGGATGAATTGTTGTTGAGCCCGTCAGCAACACTGCCACCTTCTCCGTGATTCATGTTGAACATCCAGCTAGTATTGGAAACTTCTATAAGCATTTCTTCATGCTAGCTCATGAAGCATATGTTCGGATGTAAGAAGTGATTTCCCCCAGTTCATGTGCATTTGATGCAAGTTGCCGCCATGAATTCGAGAAAGTTACTTTTGCTTCTTCTGGAATCAACCCAAGTCAGTCAGGCACGTGCGAAGTATACCATGGCTTGAGACATTAGCTACCCCCATCCCATCGGTATTTCCTGGCACACCAAGCCACTGATTAATTTGTTCAAAGAAAAGAAGTTCATGCGCTAATCCTGAAGGGACCAAACGGACATGTACAAGACTTCGTTATCTTTAATGATGGTTTCCAATTAGAACCCGATAGTGTTTTATTATAAGACTACTATGTGGTCATGCTTGTCTCGAACGACGTGTTCACATCTTGTAGCAGAATCAACTCATGTTTTGGAGCTTGCTATCGCAGTTCATTTCCCAAGAATTTTGCAACGTCATCTCGTCGATTGGTGTTGCAAACTTTAGTTTTTATTTCTAGACTTGATGAGTGTGGAATATTCTGACACCAACCAGATCTGAATCTCAGGCAGATATGATGGTTGGAACATCTCCCAAGGACTATAATATTGGTCTCTCGATAACTGGTAAAGTGGATGTCGTGGCCAACACACCCAGCCGGAAGACCTATTATTGTAGTATTTTGATTAAGGAAGTTGGCCACCTCCCCATAAGGATTTCATAGGATTTACTCCCTAGTTGTCCCTTATGGATTTTTGTGTCCCCGAAGTCCGATCTTTTACTTGATGTTCTAGATATCAAACCATATCTATGAATGGGTTACGCTAGCACATCAACGAGAACATTAGAAGCGGAGTGCTAAATGTCTCTCGGTCGATCATCCAGATTCTGTTTCCTTGGCCTCGCCAAGGTGAAATCTGAGAAGGTGTTACCTTCCTTTGCATCTGCATCATCCATTACCACTCATCATGGTAGTAAATTGTATTGACAGGATCCTTGATAGGCATGTTGGTAAAACCTTGATGAATATGCAAATGCTTAAGTTCTTGAGAGCATGCATAAGCACTAGGTGTTATCATTGGCACTAACCGGGATTGCTCCCAGTTTTCTTCGGTTATGCTATAACCTTCCAAACAGTGAATTCACTCTTTACCGTTGGGTTTTCTCCCCAGTTACCACAATCATTCCCAGCATTTGCATTTTGTTCCCAGCTTGCACTGCCAGTGTGCCACTCTACCATGGGTTCCATCCATTTCCGGTGATAAGCAAAATCACCCCTTGTGTTGTCCTCAACAAGGTAATCCACATCGTCCATTCTAGTCTGGCTATGCCCTCCCTTCGCACTCCACCAAACGATTGTTGGTGAACTGCCTTAGGCTGGTTTAGAGAGCTAAGATGATCCATGTATCAAAAGTAATTCTTTTTGCCACTTAAGGTATTAATTCTACGAGTCGCCTCCTCTGAGATGTTTCGTTATGGTATGATGGCAACTCAACTCCTTGCTATGCTGACAACCGTTCACCACCTTTTTAAGCATGAAATTGTTGTCTACCTAGTGAACCTTCATCATCTACCTCACTACATTCCTTTGGATGTGTGCTTCGCGTCTCAACTCATGAGATATTTCAATGTGTCACTCCATGAGTTGATCCTGAGTTTTCAATCTTCGAGAACATCGATCCATCTAGAGGTTTTCTTTTCCTTTCGTTGTCATGTAGTGGAGTTCTCAGAGGAAGACAACGAGACAAAGATGGTGATTGAATCAACGCCCTTATGAAGTGCAACCTGGATCATGAAGATTATGTTAGTTTATGTTCCCCCTTCATCTTACCCTACGCTTGCATCTCGGGACGAGATTCTTGTTTAGTGGAGGTGAGTTGTCACATCCCTAGTTCTAACAATGCCTAGTGCTAGCATCTGGTGTTGCATCATGTTTACTTTTCACAGAAAGATGAAATGGGGATGACAGAACCCCCAGCACCCCCCGTGAAAACAACTAGGGTTTACTAAATTCTTTTTCAATGAACCTGAAATGCCCTTCCAAAATGTTCATCATCTTTGCCTTGGTCTTAAACCTCTGACAAAAATGGTGCACAATTGTTTAGGTCATCCTAACGTCACTGAATTAAATCATAAGTATTTGAATTTGGACATTTAAATTCTATAAAATATTTTAAATGTCCAAATAATCCTAAACTAAATCTTCCATGTTGGTTATATGCTAAACAGTGGGCATGAGTAGTGTGGAGATTTTTGAAAATTCCTAAACATTTTTAGAAAAGCCATAAAGTTATAGAAGAAATAGAAAAATAGAAAAGAAAGGGAAGAGAGAGAAAAGAAACCTACTTACCTGGCCCAACTCCTCCAGCAGGCCCAGCTCACCAGGCGGCCCAGCCACCTGGCCGGCCCACTGAGGGCAGGGGCGTCTTCTTCCTCCTACCAGAAGGCAGAGGAGAAGCTGGCCACGGCGCTGCGGCGTGCCACCCCGGCAGCTGCCTGCCTGGCTGTCCCCTCGTCGCCCTGGACGTCTACTACGACGCCACGCAACCCCCCGACCCCTCTCACTCTCCCTGTGCTCCTTCCTCTCCTCTGTTTCTCTCTCCAGAGCACACCGAGTGTAGCCGTCACCGCCGTTCGCCGCCGCCATGTCCACCGCATCTCCCTCGCTTCCCCGACCATACCACGAGCTCCACCGTCATCCACTACGCCGTCCCCGCCGATCCACGTGAATGGAAGGCCCTCGGAGTGCTGCCATCGATGTCATCTTCATCCTTGGGTCCAGACGACCGCCGTCGTTATTCCGCCGCCGTCCGAGCTTCCCCGAGCATGCGGGCCATCCCTACGGCACCGCAGTGATCCCCTGAGCATTTTTTCCCTCTCCCCACGGTCAACCCCTCCCTCTAGCCGCCTCCTCCATCGGAGCCGAGACGCTTCGCCGCACGAGCTCATCGCCGGCGTGGCCCCGCTGACCAAACGGCCCTGTGTGTGCGTTCGTTGTGCTTGTCACATCGCGTAGAGGCTCTTGAGCGCATTAGTTCATGCGTTTGCATGTTGCACCCGCGTTCCCGTGCACCCCCGAGCTCCGACCGCCGCCGCGCTACTCGCCGGCGTCATCTCCGGCCACCCCCGCACACACCGCTTGCTCCATTAGATGCGCGCGAGCTCCAGCTAGCCATAGAGACCAACTGCGGCTCAAACTGTGGCATGTAGGTGAAACCCGAGCCACCCCAGTGTGTCCCCGCCGCATTTTTGGTCGTCGCCGGCGACACTCCAGCGAGCTGACGTGGCACCATCATAAGTGGCTAATGAAGCCACTAACTAACCCCATAGCTCACTGACGGATGGGCCCCACTGCTTAATTAACCCCGCTTAGCTCATGTTTAGACCAAACTAACCCCACGGGCCCCACAGGTCAGTTTGACCTGGCCACGTCACCCGTTGACCGGCCCCACACGTCAGTGCTGACTTGCTGATGTGGCTGTTGACCTGACCCCACCTGTCAGCGACACTAGCCAGCACTAGGTCACTGACTAGTGGACCCCACAGGTTAGTTTGACCTGGACCGTGAGCCGTTGACTCGCTTACGTCATGCTGATGTAATGCTGATGCAGTAATGCATTTTCTGGAATTAGTTTAATTCTAAATAATTAGAAAATCCAAAAAATTGCCTAAACTTCTAAAATTCATATAAATTCAACCGTAACTCAGAATGAAATAATTTATATATGAAAATGATTAGAAAAATCAAGAAAATCTGTTTATGGCATTATCATGCCTGTTTGAACAACTTAAAGCTATTGTATACAACAATTTGAATTAGTGGCTTTTGAAATGTCATATATGGAGTTTGAATTTGAATCTTAGATTCAAACCCACTCCATTTAACTTGCTCCTAGTTGCATTAGCTCAAACCACAGCATATTGCCATGTCATGATCATGCATCATATTGTGCATTGCATTGATTGTGTTCCCTTCTGTGTTGCCGGTATTTGTCCCCTCTCGATAGACGTGATACCGACGATGAGATCAATGACACCGATGAAGAACTATACTATCTTTAGAAGTGCCAGGCAAGCAAAACACCCCTTGTTCATTCCGATACAATCCCACTCCCTCACTCCTGCTCTCTTTTACTGCAATAGGACAACAACGACTCACGGCACCAAGTACCAGGTATGTCGCTTCCACCTCCCACCTCGGCGCTAGTCTCTTCTCCGGCGATCTCCCTTTCTCTCCACTGATCTGCTGATCGGTTCCGATCATCCTCTTCAGCGTCTTCTCTGGATCAAGGTAATACCCATCTCCTATGGGTTCTACTGGTGGATCTACCCTTGGCTTGGATTTCTCCAAGGGTAGGGTTTTCTCGGATGAAGTCTTCAGATCTACTGGTCGCACAATTCATCCACTGGGAAGAGGGAGATCTTTCATATTGATTGTGTCCTTCAGTAGGCATGCCTTTCGTTTATCTGAGGATTCAGTGGCAGCGGCGCTGGAAGCTGCGCTTGGTGGTTCTGCAATTGATCTTCAAGTTAGTCATGTCAAGGACAAAGTTCTTTCTTTCCAAGTTTCATGCATGCAAGTTGGCTTTATTATTATGGATCTTCGCTCTTTTGCTTGCGATCTGTTCAAGTGCTATTTTCATCTTTGGGGGAATGGAGGACCAAATTGGGTCAGAGAACTTAAGATCCGGCGTAAAGAATGTGATGCTGAATGGATTTTGATTAGCCCCACTAAGCGTAGATCTTCGCTTGGTTTATTGGCTATGCATAAACCCCCTGTTAAGTCTGCTTTCAAATCTAGATCTTCTGCAAATAAGAAACCGTCGTTCGCCACTTTTGAAAAGTATTCAGCTTGCAAGGGCTATAGATACCCTGCATCTCAGGTTTGCATTGATACTATAGTTGATGGGGGTTATGATCTTTCTGCTCATGAGCGAGTTGTCATTCGGCAACCTCCTGCTCCTGGTTTGCATTGGACGGTGACGCAGCCACCCATAGTTTTTGGTACGGTTAATAGTTCACTGGAGTTACTCCGGTGGCCGGATGCGCTTCCGGTGGTGGACGAACCGGTTTCAGTGGATCCGCAAATCGTGAGGTCCGGTAATCTCGCAGCGCAATTTCAGGAAGCGGGAACTTTGTTAATTCAAAATAAGGCTTTTGCCCCTGGGCCCGCTCAGTTTGGGAACCCGTAGGGTGTGGGCTTGGTGGCCCATGATTCACTTACTGGGCCAATACAGGATACCCCCTCTACTGGACCTTCTGATGTTGGTTTGGATTCGCCTGCACACCTCAGCCCGTCTAGTGAACCTATGCAAATTCCTTCTTCACAAGAGGCAGCGCGACTTTTTGAAGCTTTGGTCGATGACATGGTGGACCAAGTTCTAACATGTACTGATTGCGGTCAGAAGGGCCACATGGCAGTCACTTGTGGAAGGCGAGCGGTCTGTTCGGCTTGCTCCAGGGTGGGTCACTTTAGACGTGACTGTAATGATTTTGCGCGCTCGCACGGATTGGTTTGGAGGCAGAGCACTCTGCAACGAAACACGAGTATTTCGGAAACATCACCTGTTCAGGGGAAGGGAGCCGGAGTTATTGGGATATCTAGTCCTGTCATATCGTCTCCGCCCGCATTGCTCCATTCTCCTACTCCACCTGCCAAGGATACCTCCGGTCGTTCCAAAAAAACCCTAAGTTCATCGCCGCTGCCACCCATGGCGAACTTCGAGCTTGATCCACATCGCCTAGTGCCTCCGGGACATCACATAATTGATGGTGGTGATCGGCGTTTACCTCGCACTTTCTTCACGCCGGCGGCCCGCCGTCCCCGTCGCCATGAAGATTATATGGTTGCTGAAGTCATGCCAGCGCCGGATGGACCTCTAGGGCCGGTCAGAGAGGAAGTGGTGGAGTTTCTTCAGAACAGAGGTATTCTTGTTCGTTCTGCTCAGCCTTGGTTTCATGGGGTTGGTTTGCTCCAATTTCGAGATCCCACTGTCAGATACACCCTAATTCAGCACCCGCCGTTTGCTCTGGGTAATGATCGATTTGTTAGATTTATGAAGCATGATGAGGGTGACAACTTCTAAGGGAATACTGGTTTTCGTAGGGGTTGGTTAATGTTTGTTGGGATTCCCCTGGATTATCGTACGACTGAATATATTTCTCAGGCAGTAGGTACTTTTGGAAAATTTCATTCCTGGGATAGTGAAGACCCGTACCTGGTACGAGCTGTTGTTGAAGCCAGCTTTCCTGATACACCGTTAGTACCATGAGATGTGGTTTTTGGGGACTATGCTGAGTGGGGTGGTGCCCAAGTTTCCTGGACTGCTGCATGTTATGTTCTTGGGGCAGATTTTGCTGATCAGATGCCTAATGATGAAGACCCGATGCCTCTGGATGGTAACCCTCATCCAATGCCTGGTCATCTCATTCCCGACAACATCCTGTTTGTTCTGCCGCCTTACCCGATGATTGGCTGGAATGAAGCGCCTCTTGCACCTGCTCCTCCCCCAGAGAATCCAGTGGATGCTGATTGGGGTAATGCTCTGTGGGGCGATGATGACAATATCAATCACCCACATCCGCCAGAAATGCCAGAACAAGATCAAGTCTCAATTGTCATTGATCAACCGGAACAATCAGAATCTGTGGAACAGCTTCTGCATGATGAAGGGCCTCAACATCAGCAGATAGTTGATTTGGTTGCTGAAGTTCAGGAACAACCTGCTTTTGTGGAAGATAATCCTTTGGCTATTGTCCCCTATCAACCTCGGGTGATTCAACATTACCAGATAATCATTGGGATGGCTAGGGTGGTGGCTGGACCCTCTCTTCCACCTAAACTGCTTTGGAAGCGGTCTTTTGAGAATTTGATGTCTGAATTTTCTGTGAAAGAAGTGCCAAGGTCACTTTTCTTCAGGCAGTTTGGGACAATAACTTTCTCCAAGCGCAAGTGGTCGATTGCTCTTGATGATACCAACAGAGTGTCTTCGCTGGTCTCTTATTTGTCAAGCTCTGCGTCTGTCAATCGGCGCCCTGTTGCTCGCTCTTTGTTTGCTTCTCTAGCAGCCCCTAGTGGCTCAGTTGCAAGCGATGAACCTACTGATATTACTGAGCCTGTGGGATTCAGTAATAATCAGCTGTCTTTGGAGCCCGTGGGTCCTGTTGGTCAGGAAGAGGGGCCCTTGCCTGTGGGTTTTGCGTCTGAAGCGACGCCACGGCAGAAAGCCCAGCGCGGTAGGCGCAAGATTTCTGCTCCTTTGGTTGATACCTCAGTCAGAAGATGTACGAGGAGCGCGGCAAAACTTGATGGTTTCAAATCGATGGTCTTTGAGCAGCTTCCTTTACAGCCTGCTAAACGACGCCCAAGGTCCAAGCCCATGGAAGAGAAGGCCCAGCCCATACAGATACTTGATGCTGCTGGAGTGGAAAGCACTGACGATGTTCGTCATGACAAGCCTGAGGAGGTCCACACGCAGACGCCGATCGCTGTGCTGCAGGCAATTGGAGCTGAACTGGAGATGGACCCCAACCTGCTTTCCAGGGAGAAAAGCTTATGGCTGATCCTAAGGATGATACCCCCTCCAGCAACATTTAAATGTTAAAGTTTAATGTGTTTCCTAGGTGTAGCGAGCCTGTCAAATTTGCTGACTGTTATGTTATCTCTGAAACTTGGCACTCTGGTTATGATTTGGCTCTTTTGCTATTATGTGTTATGGGTTGTGCGGCACTAGGTGTCCCACTGTTTTTAATATGCTATCCTGTGTTATCATATGAATCAAATGCCCATGCGTAGCTGGAATGTACTTTGTTGGAATGTACGTGGACTGAATTCTGATGCAAGACAACATGCGGTCCGGCAGAAAGTTCTTGAGAGTCATTGTGCAGTTGTTTGTCTGCAAGAAACAAAGTTATCGGAGTGCCCACGTGCTTTAATTAAGAGCATTTGCCCTGCAGGTTTTGACCAGTTTATTGAATCCCCTTCTAGGGGAGCTTCCGGTGGCATTCTACTCGTGTGGCGCTCTGATGTTTTCTCAGGGGATTTAGTGGAAGTAAAACCTTATGGGATTGTCATTAGTTTTAAGTCCATGCATAATGGTGATTTTTGGTACCTGGTTAATGTTTATGGACCCTGTCACGGTACCTTAAGAGATGAATTTGTCAGCTGGCTTTATAATTTAAATGTGGAACCTGAAAAAAACTGGCTTCTGCTTGGAGATTTCAATTTCATAAGATCTCTGGATAATAGAAATCTTCCTGGGGGTGATATCAATGATATTTTTCTTTTTAATGAGATCATTGGGCATTTGGGACTGCTGGAGCTACCTTTAAAAGGAAGAAGATTCACCTGGTCTAATATGCAGGATTTCCCACTTCTTGAACAATTGGACTGGTTTTTCACCTCTGCCAGTTGGATTGATCAATATCCAAACACGCAGGTCAATCCTCTAACCAAAACTGCATCGGATCATGTCCCTTGTGTGGTTTCCATAAGCACCAGAATCCCGAAAGCTCATATTTTCAGATTTGAAAATTATTGGATCCATCAACCTGGTTTTATGGAGTGTGTTCAACAAGTTTGGCAAAGGCAGTCTCAGAAGTCCCACATATCAGTAGTTATTATGGATAAACTGAAATCTTTGAGATTTGCTCTCAAGAAATGGCAGAAGGGTTTATCTCATATTAAAGGTCTTATTGAGAAATGTAACTGGGTGATTTTGTGGCTGGATGATTTGGAAGACTGCAGGCCTTTATTTTTGCCTGAATCCAATTTTAGAAAATTGGTGAAATCACATCATGATCACCTGCTACATCTACAGTTCTTATATTGGAAGAAGAGATGCACTATTAGATATATTAAGGTGGGTGAGGAAAACTCAAAATTCTTCCAGGCAATGGCAACTGAAAGATATAGGAAAAATTCTATTGCCACTCTGCAGTTGTTAGATGGATCAGTGTCTTCTGATCATAACACTATTGCCAAGGAATTTCTGGAGATTTTCAAAGGAAGAATGTGTACCGTCAAACCAATTTTCATGGGAAATGACATTCTTTCTCTAATCCTTAGGGTACAGGGACTGGATGTTCTCACCAAGCCTTTTGAGGTCAAGGAGATTGAACAGGTTATCAAGGAGTTGCCAATTGACAAGGCCCCTGGGCCTGATGGTTTTAATGGACTTTTTATGAAAAAATGTTGGCCAATCATTTCTGGTGACTTCATCTCCCAGGTTAATGAGTTTCATGCAGGAACTGTTAAACTAGAGAATCTCAGTGAGGCATATATCACTCTGATCCCCAAAAAGTTGTCACCTGAGACTGCCAGTGACTTTAGGCCAATAACATTGACAAGTGTGGGGTTGAAGTTCCTTACTAAACTTGCTGCAAACAGATTTCAAGATGAAATAACTAAATGTGTTCACAAGAATCAGTATGGTTTTATCAAATCTAGATCCATTCAGGATTGTATTGCATGGACTTTTGAGTACATTCATCAGTGCAATCAATCAAAAAGGCCAATCATGTTGCTTAAGTTGGATTTTGAAAAAGCATTTGATTCCATACAGCATGAGGCAATTATAAAAATAATGGTGGCAAAGGGATTTGATAATAGATGGATTTCTTGGATACAACAACTGTTGTCCTCTGCAACCTCATCAATCCTGCTTAATGGGGATCCAGGTAGCCATTTCAAGTGTAAATGTGGGGTAAAGCAGGGTGATCCTATCTCACCTTTGCTCTTTGTGCTTGCTGCTGACCTTCTGCAGACTATGAATAATGATCAACTCAGCAAAGGACTCCTTTCCTTACCCCTAGTAACTCATGATCCTAACTACCCAGTGGTTCAATATGCTGATGATACATTATTGTTTGTGGCTGCTGAGTCTGCTCAGTTAGAGATGCTAAAAGCTATTCTAGACTCCTTTTCTCTGGCAACTGGTTTGCAGATTAATTACCACAAATCTTCAATGTACCCAATTAATGTGGATACCAATTATGCCAATGTTCTTGCCGCTCAATTTGGATGTCAACTGGGGGTGATGCCTTTCACATACCTGGGGTTGCCAGTGGGAACCACTAGGCCCAAAATTGTGGACCTTTTGCCACTTGTGGACTGCATGGAAAGAAGGTTGACTGCTAGCTCTTGGTTTCTACCACAAGGTAGCAGACTGCAGTTGGTAAACTCCATTATTTCCTCATTGCCAATATTCTTCCTCTGTAGCTTATCTATTCGACAAGGGATTTTGAAACAACTGGAAAGAATACAAAGACAGTGTCTTTGGAGAAAATATGGCCAGGAAAAGGGGAACTCTTTAGCGGCCTGGCCTCTGGTATGTAGACCTAAATTAAAGGGTGGGCTTGGCATCCTGAACCTGGGGCTGCAGAATGAAGCCTTGTTAATGAAGTTCCTCAATAAATTCTATAACAAAGTTGATGTTCCATGGGTTCATTTGATCTGGCACAGTTATTATTATCACAGAGTCCCACATGACACTGCTATGTGTGGCTCTTTTTGGTGGAGGGACATAAGTAAGCTAATGGCTACATTCAGGGCTGTGTCTTCAGTATGCGTTGGAAAAGGTGACTCCTTGCTATTCTGGTCAGATTCCTGGGAAGTGGATAATTCTTGCATTCCACTACAGGATAGATTCCCCAGGCTGTTCTCATTTTGCATACAAAAAAATTCTTCTGTTCTAGAAGTAATGGCCACTGGTGAGTTTCATAGCATGTTCTCTCTGCCATTATCTGAAATGGCCTACAGGGAGCTAAATCAACTTTCTGGAATATTGTTTGATATCTCCTTGGATGATAATGCTAAGGATTGCTGGTATTGGAAACATGGAAAGAAGTCTGGATACACAACCAAGAAATATTATGATCTGGTCCATGAGCCAATTCCAACTAACCCCTTGCTATGTTGGATATGGAAGTCATGCTGTACTATGACAATCAAAATGTTTACCTGGCTTGTCATTATGGATAGAGTAAACACCAAGGATATGATTCAGCGCAGGAAGTGGAAGATCAATGATGGGCCTGAATGTGTGCTTTGCCCTATAGGAGCTCTTGAAGACAGGAATCATCTGTTTTTTCAGTGTAACTTCAGCATGAGAGTCTGGAATTACCTGCAGATTTCATGGCCCAACAATCAGGATATGGTTCAGATTGCATGCCATGCTAGGAAGGAATTCAATAAGCCTTTCTTTTCTGAAGTGGTGTTTCTTACTTGGTGGAATATCTAGAAAGTCAGAAATGATAAAGCGTTCAGGTATATCAGACCTACTTTCAGACAGTGGAGAAATGGTTTTGTCCATGACATTTCCCTTTTGGCTCACAGAATCAAGTCAAAACACAGGGAGGCACTGCTTAAATGGATTGATTTCCTTCCTCCTTGAGAGGTGACATGTATAGTTATATTTTCCTTCTCTTTTAGGTTAGATTGTACATAGTTTTCTTTTATCTTCTTCTGTTTTGTTCCTTTTCTTAAGGAACCTTTCTATGTACTTGCTGTTCTTGATTTTAATAAAATGCTGTGGGGTGTAAGCCCTGCAGTCTCCAGTCAAAAAAAAACGACTCATGTGTTACTTGTTGTGGTAGTTGAACCCCTTTTCCTCTTCATGACATGCCATTGCCACAGTAAATAGATGAAACCCACTAGGAGTTGTTTGAGCCCTGATGTGCCTACTCATTCATGCTTGTTTGTCATGCCTGCTACTGCTTAGAGTTGAGTCAGGTCTGATTCATCGGGGGTGAATTGGAATGGTGTTGAACATGTCCTAATGTGTGTGAGCTAAGTGTGTGAACACGATTTGGTAAAAGTAGTGGTGAGAGGCCATGTAGGAGTACATGGTGGGTTTTCTCATCGAAGCCGTCCTCAGGAACTGAGTTCTGTGTTTGTGATCCATAGCTACTACCACTCATTGGGATCCTTAATTGACCCTCTCGGCTTCTTAATCACCATTGTCCTCTGTCCAAGAGTTCCAAGTAGTTTCTGGTGTTTGTAGTATGCTGGAGGCCGTGGGCAGCGCTGACCCGAGGGGTGGGCTGTGATGCGGTAGGCACGTGGCACACTGTACTGGGAGCCGTTTGGTGTCTCGGGAACCCTGCTTACATTGTTCGGGGCCTTATGTGGAAACTTCAGCCGGAGTCCCTACGGATGGAAGCTGAATAGGCGATAAACCTGGACTAGAGACTTGAGTGTTTAGGTAGGCCATGGCCGACACCCTCGCCAGGCTTCCACTTGAAGGTTGCCGAGATACATGACGTGTACATTGCGGTATGTGGCGAGAGCGTGTGTGAGGAAGTACACCCCTGCAGGGTTAACATCATCTATTCGAATAGCCGTGTCCGCGGTAAAGGACTTCTGGGTTGCCTATAAAGTTCATAGACAAGTGAAAGTGGATACTCTAAAATACGCAAGATAAGCATGAGTGCTATGGATGGCGTTCTCGTAGGGAGACAGGAGCGGATCCATAGTGGTGTATTGGTTAGTGAATATGTGGACTCGTGTGCGCCACCTCAAAAGAGGTACCTACATTCGTAGTTCAGGATAGCCACCGAGTCAAAGCAGGCTTGCTGCAGTTAAACCCCACCATCCCCTTTGTTGACAATGATGCATATGTAGCTAGTTCTGATGTAAGTCTTGTTGGGTACATTAGTACTCACGTTTGCCTATTTTATGGTTTTGTAGGGAGACTTCAGTGTCACTAGTAGTTCATCATGAACGTCGATGTTTAGCTTGTTAGCTCAGCTACGATCTTGTGCCCTTGGCAGGATCTGGTAGTTAGTCAGGCTTCTCAACTTTTTTCATTTGCGGTAATCTATACTCAGACATGTTAAGCTTCCGCTTGTGCTTTGACTTGTGTGCTCTGAATGTTCGATCGTGAGACCCATGTTTGTAATATCTCGCTCCTCGGAGCCTATTGAATAAAATACTTGAGTTGTAGAGTCATGTTGTGATGCCATGTTGTATTTGCACATATCGAGCATATTGTGTGTATGTTATTGAAATGCTTGGTATGTCTGGGATCTGACTATCTAGTTGTTTATCCTTGGTAGCCTCTCTTACCAGGAATTGTCTCCTAGTGCTTCCATTGAGCCTTGGTAGCTTGCTACTGCTCCGGAACACTTAGGCTAGCCGGCATGTGTCCTTTTTCGTTCCTGTGTCTGTCCCTTCGGGGAAATGTCAGGCGGTGTCTATCGGAGTCCTGTTAGCCTGCTACAGCCCGGTTTACCGGAGTCCTGCTAGCCCAGTTGCTACAGCCCAGATTCACTCGCTGATGACCGACACATTCGTTGTTGGGTCATGTATGCCTGTAAGTTAGTGCCACTTTGGGTTCACGACTAGCCATGTCATCCTGGGCTCTTTGTCATATGGATGCTAGCGACACTATCATATATGTGTGCCAAAAGGCGCAAACGATCCCAGGCTTGGTAAGGTGACACCCGTGGGAATACCATGTGTGAGGCCGCAAAGTCATATGAGGTGTTACATGCTAGATCGGTGTGCCATTGAGTCGGGGTCCTGACAGCAAAAGGGAGGAGTCGAAGCCGCAAGATGGTCAAAGCAACGCCAAAGACCAAGACCACAGAGAGCAGATGTACGAAGCAGGTTTCCCCAGCAAGACCCTTGTCGGGGCGGCTCGCCCACACCAACGGAGTGTGCCACCCTCGAACCCACGGTCTCCAACACCATCAACTACGATTGGGCCAGGGCTCGGGAGGCACCTCCATGGTGGCTTGCAGATCTTTGTGAAGACAAAGAATATATGAGATCAGATGAGGATCAGAAGACGGCAACCCTTGGCGGGACCTTAGCCAAGGAGACCCACAAGACCTCTGAGAAGATCCTTGCCGGGGATGATAGCATGCCACGGCAAGACCCATGCCGGGCCACCTGGCAAGGCCCTTGCCCAGGGCGTCAGCGGGGCCACTGCCAGGCCCGCACCAACCAAGTATCCACCGATGTTCACATGCAGCTGCCAGCCCAACCAGCTGGGCAGGCACCTGTGTGGCAACATGCAGCTCCCAGGCCAACTCAGCACACGCCTGCGTGGCGGCATGCAGATCTTCGTGAAGGCTCCACCACCACGCCACCTCGGCTGCTTGCCTCCCTACATGGCACCGCATGCATCGCTGGCTACGGCGCGTGTCATAGCAAGGAGGAGCGGCGACGGACGGGATGGGCCTCGCTCCCATCCCTGATAAAGCAAGAGGACACCTAAGCTATGCATTAAATGCGTCTTGTCCTGTAATACGAGTGATAAGCTCATAGCACTGTAGGCCTTTCCACCTCCTATGTGCCATTGTGGCAGCCCCTTTCGACTATAAAAGGAGGCCCATGGCGTACTGGAGGGGATTTGGCTCTTTTGAACCACGCATCGGCCATAGCTAGTTCAAGAGCTAGAGAACATTCAATACACCCACCAAAGTAGGACTAGGGTTTTACGCATTCCTCGGGCCCGAACTTGGGTAAACGATCCTTGTTCTGATTGCTAATCATCCTCTTCTCACAACCCTGCGCCCCCGCAACCGCAGAAGGGATCCTCGTGATCCCATAGGTGTCATTTCCCACCGACATCTTTGGCGCGCCAGGTAGGGGGCGCGCAATTGTGAGAATCTGGTCTAGTAGTTGGCTTAGCAGTTCTTCATTGCCATGGCTCCTAACAAGAAGACGACCACAGTGATCGGTTCATACGGGACCGGACTATCGGTACCGGTGCGGACTAGTAGCGGGCAAGTCACGGAGAGAACCCGTGGCGCGGCTCGCGAACATCCACATCACCATGGTAGTCCAGGCCTGCTGAGCAGCGTTGTTCGTACGCCAGGCGATGAGCCACGCGTCGTGAGCTCCAGAGACGGAGTCGGGTCCCCCGCAGGCAGCGCGGGGCCCTCCAGGGGCGTCGTCGTGCCACCAGACGGCGGCGCGGAGACCTCCAAGACACCAACACTGGCGCCCATGGCGCGCTCTTCTCATGTCGTGCGCGATGAGCAGTGCCACCCTGCTGGTGACCCTGGGCGCCGCCCTGGGAAGAGTCCCATGCGCCCTTCACATGATGAGGAGGGCCAGCATGCACGCCGACGTGCTGGCGGAGGTGGCGGACGGCTGCGGGGCCGTGATGGGGCTCCTTCTAACGCGGTTAGAAGTCGAAGCGCATCGCGGTCCACATAGCTTTCGCCGCCGCCCACACCAGCAGAATCCCTAGCACGCGCGCAGCTACTCCTCAACTTTCCTCCCGCTGCGGAGAAGCTTGACGAATGGAGGGCCACCGTCCGGAGCCTCGTCGGCATCGCTAACAACGACGAGTTGTGGCCGGTGGGACCCGTAGGCCATCGCGCCGTCGAGCCACCGCATGCCAGCGGAGGTCGGGCCGAAGGCGATGCAGCCACAATGCACTCCCCTCCTCCATACCGACCACCGCGGGTGTCGGTCCGTCGCGACGACGCTCATGATGATATCGCCATAGCGTCGTCCGACCCGCGAACCCACCACGACCAACATCAAGTTCTTCGGGAGCGAGCTCATGAAGACGCTCGAACCACCATCGAGCGCCAGCGTAACATGCGCCACCAGTCGGACAGGCAGGTAGGGCCCACTACGGACCACCCAGCACCGGGAGGCTACGGTGGCCTACCCTACGAGGTGGGTTGTTCGGCTTTCACCCGTGAGCTGCGGCAGTTCCAGTGGCCCACCCACCGCACGTTCAAGCCTGACGTTGGCGAGAAGTACAATGGCAAGACTCACCCGTCGGAGTTCCTCAGCATCTACACCATCGCGATGCAAGCTGCCGGGGCTCGCGACGATAAGGTGCTCGCCAACTATTTTTTGTTGGCACTCAAGCCCAATGTTATGTCATGGTTGATGCACTTGCCGTTGGACTCCATTTCTTCTTGGGCGGATCTGTGTCATGAGTTAGTTGGCGCCTTTACTGGAGGCCACCAAGCTCATGGCCAGGCGAGTGATTTGCCTATCATCCCCCAGAAGGAAGGAGAAAACTTGCGGAAGTACGCCTGAAGGTTCAGCCGAATGCAGTACAACATCCTCGATGTTCATCCTGCCGCCGTGATCAGTGCATTCCATCAGAATGTGCGCAATCGTAAGATGCATGAGGAGCTGGCGATGAACAAGGTCAAGGATGTGGCCGAACTTTATGGTCTGGCCGATCGGTGCGCTCAGGCTGAAGAGGGGAGGAAGTACCCCGGTGAAGACGCCGGCACAGAATCCGACTCCACGGATGACACCGCCACCCCGGCGAAGAAGGGCTGGCACTGTAATAGGAAGCACAAGAGCAAGACCATGCTTGCCTTTGAGGAGTCCGACGACACCGGCGCCACCAAGAAGGCCAAGGCGAGCGACCCCGGCAAGGAGGTTGCCGGGTGTGTCGCTTGCCGGGCCTTAGCGGCTGCCGACAAGCCAGGGGGCTAGGTCGAGGTACTCAGGTGTGCAAAAATTGCTCGTCGACCTCCTTATGGCCTCGAGGAAGCTGCATCATTACTTTCAAGCGCACAAGATCACTGTGGTCACCCGCCTCCTGTTGCAACGGATACTGCATTACCCAGATGCAATGGGGAGGATCATGGAATGGGCCCTGGAGCTGTCGAGTTTCGTTTTAAAGTTCGAAAGCACCTCGACAATTCAGAGTAGAGTCTTGGCGGAGTTCATTGCAGAATGGACCTCGACGCCTGACGAAGAGGTACATGAGACCACTTTCCCCGGTAAGGAAACGAGCCGCAACTGGATCATGTACTTTGATGGGGCTTTTTCGCTTCAAGGCGTCGGTGCTTGTGTGCTGCTTGTTGCACCCACCCGAGAGCACCTCAAGTATGTCATCCAAATGCACTTTACGCGGGATATGTCAACTAACAACACCGCCGAGTACGAGGGCTTGCTCGCCAGTGTCAGGATCACGACGGACCTTGTAGTCAAAAAGCTCATCGTCAAGGGGTGATTCGCAGCTCATCATTAGGAAGATCAACAAATATTATGAATGCCCGTTGATGGAAGCTTATATGGATGAAGTGAGGAAATTAAAGGAGCGCTTTGATGGTATACGAGCAGAGCATCTCCCTCAGACAAAAAACTACATCGCCGACTACCTGTCAAAGTGCGTTGCCCTCAAGCTACCTGTGGAACTAGGTACTTTTGTGCTTCGTTTAACTCAACCATCCATCAAACCATCAACCGGGCAGAACAAGCGGAGGAAGCTATGCCCCGACAAGTACTTCCCCACCGAGCTCCCCGGAGCAGCTGGCGAAGATGTTGTCGTGGATGTCGATCCTGCCACGAGGCAACCGACTCCAGCAGGGCCTCAGGCCATGGCCGTAGAGACGGCCGCTCCCATGGCAGAAGAGATGCCTTTGGTCCTTGTCGTCGAGCCACGAGCTTCGGCATGGGCGCAACACACCGTCAAATTCCTCCAAAAAGTAGAGCTTCCTGAGGGCAGTAAGAGGCAGAGAGAGTAGCCCACCGGTCTACTCTGTACCAATTCGTTGACAATGTCTTGTACAGAAAAGGACCGAATGGGGTGAAATTGAAGTGCATCTCCCGGGAGGAAGGACTAGAGCTGTTGGCAGAGATACATGGAGGCATATGTGGCTCCCACATAGGGTCGAGGCCCCTTGCCAGCAATGCTTTCCGGCAAGGTTTCTTCTGGCCCATTGCCCTCCAGGATGCAAAGGCACTAGTAACCAAGTGTGAAGCGTGCCAGTTCCATTCAAAGAAGCTTCATCAACCAGCTCAAGCCCTTCAAACAATCCCTCTCTCCTGGCCCTTCTCGGTCTGGGGGCTCGACATATTGGGCCCTTTCCCTCGTGCCATCGGGGTCTTTGAGTACTTGTACATTGCAATCGACAAGTTCACAAAGTGGCCAGAGGTGGAAGCGGTGAGGAAGGTGACAACGCAGTCAGCCATCAAGTTCTTCAAGGGGCTAGTCTGCCGTTTTGGGGTACCCAACAGGATCATCACCGACAACGGCACACAGTTCACAAGCCACGCCTTCGTGGAGTACATTGAGCATCTCGGCAGCAAGGTCTGTTTTACTTCTGTGGAACACCCACGGAGCAATAGCCAAGCAGAGAGAGCTAATGCTGAAGTTCTGCGAGGCTTAAGAACGAAGCCTTTTGATAGGCTGCGCAAGAGTGGAAGGCGCTGGATTCACGAGTTGTCGTCGGTTCTTTGGTCGATCAGAATGACGCCAAATCGAGCCACCGGCCAGACACCCTTTGCCCTGGTCTACGGGACAGAACTCATATACGGGTCACCTCGAGTGCTCGCTTATGATGACCTTGAGCAAGAGCAATTGCGGCAACATGACGCAATGCTCCTTGAGGAAGATCGTCTCCGGGTGGCTGTGAGAGCAAAATGCTACCAGCAAGCCTTGTGTCGCTACCATAGCCGCAAGGTCCATGCCCGGAGCTTTGAGGAAGGCAACCTTGTTCTTCGGCACATTCAGTCGGCCCAGAATTCCAACAAGTTGACGCCGATGTGGGAAGGCCCTTATCGGGTAACACGAGTCACCAGGCCCGGCGCAGTATGCCTGGAGACCGAAGATGCCATTCCAGTGAGCAATTCCTCGAACATCGAGCATGTTCGCAAGTTTTACCCATAAGGCCCGACTGTCGGCCCCCCTGGCAAGCCACCTTTTGTACAAGCCATGCCGGCAAGGCATGTAACCCTTTGTATAAAGCCAGGCGCAGACCCTGAGCATAAATAAACGAAGCGCTGGTGCCCTAAGTCATAGCATGCATGCTGGATTGAGTCTCTCCCTCGGTCAGGGTTGATAGTGCTTAGCAGCGACTAACCCCTAGCGTAGAGGTCGAGTTTGCATCATTTTGTTCCTGTCCATCCTTTTTGGTACGCAGGGTACATGATATGTTTCCGCCAAGCAAAGAGGAAGGAACAGAACAAGCCAGTGCCCCAGGCCCGGCAAGCCGAGCTTGCCGAGGGGGGAAGACACGGAGGTCCACCCACGGCAAGTTAAGGTTGCTGGGGGATGCAGATTCAGATAAGTTTTCCCATCCCCTATCATGCATTTCCGTATGAAACTTGGGACGTATGGAACCACGTTTTGTTCCAAGACTGCCGTGCTCCCCTCGTTCCTATCACCCAAGAGCTTCTTGGTTCAGAATATGGTTGTAGCCGCGGCGGCAAGGAAGCAAGCGTAGGGCCCACCCCCACTTCGTCCCTGCCTCCGCCAAATGCGTGAGTATGTACGAATGGAGTGGGGGAACGGCAAGGCCTGCTGCCGGGCAATGATGCTTATATTAAAAATAACAAGGACTTGCTCCTTGGTATGAGCTTTGCTCACACGCACGCACAAGACCCGGCAAGCACCCTTTTTCCATTAATATGTTCCATACAGGTACAGTAAGTACGGAACATAAACATGAATAGGGAGATTACAGGTTTTAGATCTTAATAAGACCCGTAGGCATACAAGTTGAGAGAAGATAAGATGCCCGTAATTCCTTTCTTGTCCCTCTCCTTAGGAAATGAAACAAGAAGGGAAAAGGGCAGAAGGAGCGCCTAAGCGAGGTACGAGGAGCAGAAGGCGCCAAAAGAACATGCCGGCGGTCGCCTAGGAGAGGGTTGGCGGTAGTGGCGCCGGAGGAAGAGATGGAAGATGAGGCAGCGGTCCGTCAATACGGTATGAAGGCGTCGGTGCCATCGTACTCCGACTTGACGGCCTGCCACCCTCCTTCTACGCCTTCTCCGGCCTCCCTACGCCGGCCGCCCAAGGAGAGACCCTGAGAAGTTCAAGGAGCCGACGACACGAATGATGGGGTTGCCGGTGTCGCCCCAGGGCACCGCGCCCAATGCTTAGTCGGACCCGTCATCCTGCCGCCTGTTACCCTCGTTGTTGCTGCTGCTTTCCTCCTTGTCACTCTCGCTCGAGGAGGGGTCTTCGTCATCAGAGGAGCTCTCCATGCAGCACCATACACGAGTCCCGAAGTGCCCAAAGACCTTGATGGAGAGGAGGCCACTCTCCATTACCTTGAAATGGAGAGTGAGCCCCTCCATCAGGCTGTGGATACGGGAAAAGGTCTTCCACCCTCGGCGAAGATACAGGATGTGAGGGGCGGGGAACTCGACGTTGGCCCGTGTACCACTGTTTCCACAGCCCCAAATATGTAGCCGCAATGCCTGCGGCGGGTCCAGCTCCATCTCCCATGCAAATGGGGTCGGGAGACGAAGATGACGGCGCGGCGGCTGGCGCAGCCTGAGGAAGAACTCGTAGGGGTTGTCCCCGACGTGGCCCCCCACCGGGGGAGGCGCCACTGGCTGGGGCGAGGCCGATGTGCCGCCCCGTCCTCCTCTTCCCCAGGCACCACGACGGCCTCGACCTCGCCCCCTCCCCTTCCTCTAACGGCTGGTTCTGCCGCCACGAGCTCTTGGGGAGGAGCCATGCGTTATCTAGCCCAGACCCTCGCCACCATCGATGAAGCGTCGCCACGGCCCCTCGCCATGGCAGAAGGAATGGAGAGAAGCAGATGACGAAGGATTGAGAGGTGTCGTTCCTCCTTCTCCCCTCTTTATAAAGGGGCGGGGGCGGGGCTCGGCCGCCCCTTTCAGCCAATCCGGCTCATTGAACCAACAACAGGCAGGGCCGTCGACCGCCCTCCCCGCCCAATTGAAGGCGCATGGGGAACCGACCCACGCGCGCATGACTTCCCGTATCCCGCGCAGCTGTCATTCGCTTTGCGTCATGCATGCAGTGAACGTGGCGCAAGAGACGAGCGCAATGGGACGCGTGGAGCGACGGTTCCCAAGTAAGGGTAGTAAATGAGTGGTGGCCCTATGGTCTCAAGGGGACACGCAAGCCACCTCTTTACTATCCACCGCAAGATGACGCTGGCGTGCTTCGATCACGCACGCGCGCGCGACCCCCACATCGCGCATTCAACACGGGTCGTGGGGAAGCACAGCGGACGAAAAGTTTTACCGCGGTAAAAACCTCCCCGCCTGCCCACGCACCATTGTGGGTCCGGCCCAACAACGCGTTGCGCCTATGTATGGCCCATGCCTGGGGACTCCTGTCGGTGTACTAAAGTAGGGGCACTCCTTTGTACCCCTTACTTGTGTGCGGGCAATCAGAGCCACAGGCCGGAGCCTCACTTAGCAGGGCAAAAGGAAGGAGTCGAAGCCGCAAGATGGTCAAAGCAACGCCAAAGACCGATACCACAGAGAGCACATCGACGAAGCTGGTTTCCCCGGCAAGACCCTTGCCGGCGCGGCTTGGCCACACCGGCGGAGTGAGCTACCCTCGAACCCATGGTCTCCAAAACCATCAACTACCATTGGGCCAGGGCTCGGGAGGCACCTCCATGGTGGCATGGAGATCTTTGTGAAGACAAAGAATATATGAGATCATATGAGGAGCAGAAGACGGCGACCCTTGGGGCACCTTAGCCAAGGAGACCGGGATCTTGCAGGGGACGATAGCACGCCACGGCAAGACCCTTGCCAGGCCACCCGACAAGGCCCTTGCTGAGGGTGTCAGCGGGGCCACTGCCAGGCCCGCACCAACCAAGTCTCCACCGCTGTTCACATGCAGCTGCCAGCCGAACCAGCTGGGCAGGCGCCCACGTGGCAACATGTAGCTTCTAGACCAACTCAGCACACGCCTGCGTGGCGGCATGCAGATCTTCGTGAAGGCTCCACCACCACGCCACCTCAGCTGCTTGCCTGCCTACATGGAGCTGCACGCATCGCTGGCCAGGGCGCGTGTCGATGCGAGGAGGAGCGGCGACGGACGGGATGGGCCTCGCTCCTGTCCCCAAGAAAGCAAGAGGACACCTAAGCTATGCATTAAATGTGTCTTATCCTGTAATACGAGCGATAATCTCGTAGCACTGTAGGCCTTTCCACCTCCTATGTGCCACTGTTGCAGCCCCTTTCGACTATAAAAGGAGGCCCATGGCGTACTCGAGGGGGATTCGACTCTTTTAAACCATGCAGCCACCATAGCTAGTTCAAGAGCTCGAGAACATTCAATACACCCACCAAAGCAGGACTAGGGTTTTACGCATTCCTCGTGGCCCGAACCTGGGTAAACGATCTTTCTGCTGATTGCTAATCATGCTCTTCTCACAACCCTGCGCCCCTGCAACCGCAGAAGGGATCCTCGTGATCACATAGGTGTCGTTTCCCACCAATAGGTTGGCTATAAGATTACACCTTTTTCTCACTTTCTCTCTATCTATTTCCGCTCAAATGTTTTTACCTTCTTTTTTGGACACAAATGTGTTTTTATACGTAGGAGCACGTGGAGAGACATGCTCTTGCATTAGAACCAACTCCTTCACTTTTTCAATCCCTCTCTCCTCCACATAAGAGGGCTTATAGCCCAGTATTGTACTTGCTCTGAATACAGGTAGCTGCCGCCTGGGGGGGACCGCTCACGGGAGGGGGAGGAGTTTTTTGGTGATCCAGTGTGGTCAGAAGCGGGATTGGGAGCGGTCCGGCCCCCCACAGGGCCCACCTCATATTATCACCATATTTCTTGGAGTTCGTTGGTGGTGGGCGGGCAATCTCTTCTCCCTCCCTGTCTCTCTCTTCTCAGTCGACGCCCACCGAGCGATTAGATTTCGGCTAACAATGATTTATTCAATGGCAGTCCTACATGTCAGTGAAAATGCAAGACAACGTGTGTCCCCTTTGGCGAGCGGCATGCCAGAACGACTACTGGGTGTGCGACGCGAACATGACAGGCGTGCTTTAAATTTTCCCCTTTTCCTTTTGAACTTGCAAAGTGTATCATTTTCATGCGATCAATCGATAGAAATCCATACCAAAATGAAATGGGCAGGGCTTTGTCGTTCGTTAGGCGGGCTAGTTTGGCCTAGTGGTTTTGAGTGACATGACGTGCTAAAGTGTCGTTCACTTGTTCCATTTTTATGTAAGCAAGTGTATACACTCTTGAGGTAGGAGTGTGAAACACAGCAAGTCTGATTTTGATCGAGGGATAACTATTCCCTGCAAAATAATGGAGCACTGTTAGGGACTATAGCAAGATAGTTAGGGCATCTCCATCGTTGACCCCCAAATTTACACCGGCATCTGGCTGCAGACACTGATGCCAGAGGATGCCACCCAATGCTGCCAGCATACCTTTCGACAACTATATGAACTAACCAGACGAAATTTGTGCAAACAAAGCAAATTTCATATTAACTAGATGAAATTCATTACATTTTGAAAACTTTTCCTATAAACCAGACAAAATTCATTACATTTTTTGCACAAACCATACTAAAACCTACTATAAACCTAATCTAAACGATCGTCAGTGCCCGACCACCATGTCTGGCAATGAGCCCCGAGAACTGACGCTACGGATGTTGTCTTCGCTTCCTCCTCATCTGCCTCAGCTTTGTCCATCCCCGCCTCCATAACCTCCTCCTCCGAAGCACAAGGTTCTGAAGATTTTTTCTTCCATGTCACCGTCAAGCGGCTAATCGGCCACCAATGTTTACCCCACCAAGCTTGGCATCAATGGAGTGGAGGAGCGGTGGCCTTCCTTGGACCAGAGCGGCGGTGATCTACCATGTACTACTCTTCCTCGCTGCATTTTGTGCCAGCGCACGCGCGCCGGCTTCATGGTGGTGGCAGCGGAGGGCGACCGGGGGGGGGGGGGGGCGACAATGTCATTCGTCTCCTCCTGCAACAGTACGTCCAAGAGAGATTTGGAGCGCGTCGGAGGAGAGTCGGTGATGTCCTTCGTCTGCTCCTGCGATAGTACGTCCAAGAGAGCTTTGGAGCGCGAGGAGGCCATGATTGGAGTGGTGCCGAGAAAAGGAAGGGACCGGAGGAGAATGACTGTGGGTTTGCCGCTATGGCTGGGGCCGAAGTTAATATAGCGAGCGAATGGCAATGAGCGTGGTGGACGAACGGACGGCTGGCGCTGGAGTAGGTTCATCGGCAGCTGTGTGTCATTAATGTATGCGGCAAACGGACGGATGACCGTGGTGTCCCTAACGCGGAGCAGATGCTTGCACCGGGATGCCGCACAGGTGGCGCTCTCTCAGCCGTCACGCTGCTACAATGCTAACGCCGGTGAGAGGTCGCGTCTGGCGTGAACGTGGCATTGACGTTATAGAGCAACGGTGACCGTTTCAGGTGGGAAACACGCGCGAGCAAGGGAATGGGTTTCGGTGGGCCAGGGCGATCAGACGCTGGTGTGGTGGTATATTGTTTTTGTAGTTTGTAAAAGTACCCAATTAATGTAGCAATTGACTTGTTTTTCTATGATCATCATACACCCTGCAAAGCACCGTGTTCAAATTTGGCACTTCTCTGGTTCATTTACCATATTTAGGCCATTATGTGCATTTTCTAGAAATTTACTACCACCATCCTGATTTATTGGTCCCCTTAGTATTTTGTGCCAAACTTCGACCACAGATTGAACTAAGAATATGATAATGCATGTCACCAAAAATTATATTGTTGGATTTAGATTTAAACATAGTTTCTAGTCATATTATTTGTAGTTGCATGCATCAACCAATATGGAGGTAGTAGCACAGAAACATCAAATCTTAGTTATAGCTACATGGGTGTAATGATAGGGACGTGGAATGTCATTCGATCACGGTGCACGTGAACGATCCGCGTGGTTGGGTTAGCGGCCAATCAGAAAGCAACCCACAATAGGGTCAGCACACACTATTTCCAGAGGCTACGAAAATTAACCGTGTGTGGTAATAAATGACAAGGATTGAAGGGGAATCAAAATTTCCTTCGTCGTCTGTCCTTGAGATCTTGACAAATCAATGCACTATACGGTTGTCCGGCCACTCTGCCCCAGAGCTCTCACCAAGCATTGTTCATGCTACCGCGCCACACACTAATCGGTAAGGAAGCGATGGCATCCTGCCATGCCAAGTTCCTCGCCACCCACGACTACACACAAAATGGTAGGGAAGCGATGGCTTCCCGCCATGCCGAGTTCATCGCCGCTCATGACCTCACACATATGTGGGCGGACTTTGAAGCTGCCAAGGCCGAATGGGTGGGAGAGCAAGAGGAGGCCAAAGCCGCACAGAGGAAGCGGAAAAGGCGAAAAGCACTCAAGAAAAGAGAGTCATGTCATCGAAAGAAAGAAGAGGACGCACACACTACTGAGAAGAGCTCGGCGGAGATCCAAGCATGGTAGGGTGTCGCCAAGAAAGCCGGGAAGGAGAACGACAACGTCTGGCCAACATGTGAGAAGTAGTAGTGCTAGTAGTTAGTATGTGTGTCTATGTTGCCCGTATAGCTAGTTCGAGCTCAAGTAGCCTATTAGAGTTAGTTTGAGCTCAAATGGCCCTTTTAGAGTTAGTTTGGTCTCAAATAGCCCTAAAGTATCCAAACATGAGGGTTAGTTTGAGCTACTTGCATCTAACCCACCCAAAAAAACCATCCCAGCCTAGAGGTGCTATTTGGAGCTAGTTCTCACAATGCATTTATTGTCAATCTAACACTGTCATCCAAACACCTCTTTGGCTAGAGTTAGTTCAAGGTTAGTCATGAGCTGGAAACCAACTCTAACCTCTAGCTAAGTTAGAGTATCCAAATAGGACCGAAGTCAAGATGGTTCCTTCGTCCGAGCAACTTTACAGTGAGAAAGGTTGGGCCTATCATTTGATGGTTCATTAGTCATTATTAATGCGGCGTGACGACCTGGGTAACTCTCCCCTAGAGTTCTGCATGCATGGCAAGTGGACCAGGATGGTCGACGTCCCACATGTCGGCGAATGAAAGTATTATTTCTGATGTCGAGGAGCAAGGAAATCAAATGATATAGTATCACTGCTAATTTATATTTATTTTTTATATTTTATTTACGAGGAAGGAGTGTGAAACACGGCACGTGTTGGATGTTCCACACGTCAGTGAAAGGAGTCGGACATGAACAACATGGTAGAGCATCTCACTTCTTCCACTTCTAGGTTGGAGACCACACGTCGTACTAGTAGTATATAATGATACAAACTGCAACCAGGAGAGACAGACGTGTATAGTTGGAAGGTCTCGGACCATACATGTGAACAAATATAAAACCTAATATGTGCCTCCAATTAATATAGTAGTAGAGTACCTAGGAACGTACATCATAATATCACCATGCATTGCACGTACAACATTTCATGGTAGTAAGACAAATTCTTATATGCCACGCAGGTTCATACTATTTCTACCTTTCTACTTCACTTACTGCGCTACATTACTCAGGTTCGTACATCCCTAGGTACATGTCAGACTCATAGTTCCCGTCCCACATGTTCTTCATAGATAGCACGATCCATAACGGTGGGCAACGTGAGTCCATATAATTGCAGCCTCTTAGTGTGGCTCCCCACAATGGGGTCTCATCCAAGTTGAAGCATCGTAGATCAGGGATAGGGGCGTTCAAGATATGAATTTGTCTGTGCATAATGAAAATGCACCCGTTCTTCATGAATGGCAGGTCATCGGCGTCGTGCATGAAAGGTGGCATCGTTTGCACTATGGGTTAGTTGTCCTAATGAAAATCGAGTACTCTCCAAGTGTGTTCATCTGCAGCCAGGTAGAATCACGGGGGTCGAACACACCACCGTCCATCTGGTACACCTGGCATATCAAACCTGGATACATGGAGACGTGCATGGTTATGGTCCATGCAGTATAATAAGGTGACGTAAGCAGAGGATACGGATTAAAATAAAATACTTTATATTGCTTATTTCTATGAGGGGGAAGGGAAGCAATGTATAAACCAGCTGCGGCATGGGCGACGACAAACAATTTAAGAGTGTTACCTGGGCCATGTACATTAATTAAAGTAGGAGCAGTTCTGTTTGATGGGACTATGTCTACCTAGTTAGTACTACACGGAATTGAAATTATTAAGTCCTTTGTAGATTATACAACTGGTATTATAAAGTTGCGTAGATGACTATCCCAATCAATAAAAAAAGAAGGAAAGAACTGCTCCTAGAGTATAAAGAGACATGTACGAAAATGCTATAAGATGACATGGCAATAAGATATATGATAGATCCTGGCTCTACTACTCTTATATTGGAGAGAAGGGCTTACCTGGGTACATGATCAGGGTCCGATCATGATAGATCATGGCACCTTGTTGCCCTTGAATGGTACCATGGGAATGACTCCTAAGATAGTACAACCCAACTGGGTCCCGTCAGCTACAAGGTTCCAAATTAGACCAATTGCCCCATGCACATCCACAATTGGCGATCTGATTTTGATTGGGGGATGACTTTGCCCTGCATAATCATGTAAACAAGGCAAAGTTCATAGAAACTGGATGAAAATCATTACATTTCGAAAAAAAATCATATAAACCAGACGAGATACATTACATTTTTCATACAAACCGGAGTAAAACTATGATGTGGGCGGCGCACGGACGACGGTCGGCCGTGGTATTGTTTTAGGCTACTCATAGTGGGGAGTATCATATAGAATATACTAGTGCATGATACTAGTGTATGATATACTACATTTATAGTGCATAGTATCATAGAGAAGTGTCATAGATGATCATATTTATTGCCATGCATGACCCCCTATCTCTTCATTAATTCTCTGCCACATCAGTATGTATGCTATTCCCGAGAGTATGATACCAGCTAAGTTACCACCACTATGGCCAGCCTCAACACGGAGCAATCACGTGCACCGGTGATGTCCCCTTAACTACGTCGGTATGTCCCCAAAGAGGAAGGGATGATGTAGCACATGTACGGTACGTATTTCCCTTAGTGATGAGACCAAGGTTATCGAACCAGTAGGAGAACCAAGCAACACTATGTAAATGCTTGCAACCAGATGTGTTAAAGGGGTTGTCAATCCCTTTCGGGTAACGATGCCAGAAATTGCCGCGTTGAAGGGATAAAAATTGTGGTAGATGGATAGATGCAAATAACGGCAAATAAAATTGAGCGAGTTATTTTTGGGTTTTTGATAATATAGAGCTGAAAATAAAATATGCAAATAAATAAAAAGGCAAATAGCAATATAGATCTGAAAATATATGCTGAGAAAATAGACCTGGGGGTCGTAGATTTCACTAGTGCTTCTCTCGAGAAAATAGCATATGGTGGGTAAACAAATTAATGTTAGGTAATTGATAGAATTTCAAATAATTATGACAATATCCAGGTAATGATCATTATATAGGCATCACGTCCAAGATTAGTAGACAGACTCCTGCCTGCATCTACTACTATTACTCCACACAGCGACTGCTATCCAGCATGCATCTAGTGTATTAAGTTCATGGAGAAACGGAGTAAGGCAATAAGAACGATGACATGGTGTAGACAAGATATATTCATGTAGGAATAAATCCCATCTTGTTATCCTTGATGGCAACGATCAATACGTGTCTTGCTGCCCCTTCTGTCATTGGGAAAGAACACCGCACGATCGAACCCATCACAAGCACCTCTTCCCATGGCAAGAAAAATTGATCTAGTTGGCCTAATTAAATCAAAGATTCGAAAAAGAAATACGAGGCTATAAGTAATCATGCATATAAGAGATCAAAAGAAGACGCAAATAAATTTCTTGGATATAAAATAGATCTGATCATAAACTCAAAGTTCAACGGATCCCAACAGACACACCGCAAAAGAGTTACATCAAATAGATCTCCAAGAGTCCATTGTATTGAGAATCAAAAGAGATAGAGGAAGCCATCTAGCTACTGATTACGGACCCATAGGTCTACAATGAACTACTCACGCATCATCGGAGAGGCACCAATGAGCATGACGAACCCCTCCGTAATGGTGTCTAGATTGGATCTGGTGGTTCTGGAACTTGCGGTAGTTGGAATTGTGTTTCGTCGACTCCCCTAGGGTTTTTGGATTCTCGGGGTATTTATAGTGCAAAGAGGCGGTGCGGGAGGTGACCAACGCGGGCACAACCAACCTGGGCGCGCTTGGGCCCCCAAGCGCCCCCTGGTGCGTTATGCTCCCCACGGAGCACCCCTCTGGTACTTCTTTGGCCCAATAGGTGTCTTCTAGTCCAAAAAAATCTTCAAAAAGTTTTGTTGCGTTTGGACTCCGTTTGGTATTGATTTTCTCCGAAGTAAAAAAACAAGCAAAAATAGCAACTGGTACTAGGCACTATGTCAATAGGTTAGTCCTAAAAAATGATGTAAAGTTGCTATAAAATGATTGTAAAACATCCAAGAATGATAATATAATACTCCCTCTGTTCCTTGAAATAGGGTGTATAGTTTTTTGTGAAAAAAATCAGATTGTAAGGTGTTTGGACTCCGTTTGGACTCCGTTTTTTGTGAAAAAATTCAGATATAATACTCCCTCCGTTCCTTTGGTTGACTCTTTTACCCTTACAGAAGCTACAACCCACGCATGACCTTCCTATAGAAAAAAGTAGAAGGCAAATCCCCATCTCGTATATGATGTGCATGCGCTGTAGTTTTGTTAGGAAAGAGAAGATTGCATGCACTAGTGCATATCCTGTAGGGCTTTAGATTTATAGAGAAAAATCTTCTACCATCCTTTTATTGTAACCCGCATCCTCCTCCGCCTCGTTGCCAAGGCCATCCCAGTTGATCCACTCGTAGCGGCGACCTGCCATTGGGGATGGCGACCAGGAAAGAGAGATGGCGAGCGGGGGACAGGGATGGCGATCGGGAGAGAGAATGATGAGATGGCTAGGTGGGGAGGGGAGGATTTATAGCCCCATCTTCTCCAATTTCAAAATGAAAATTTTCACACAGTGGTGCCATTATCTTTCCCTCCCGTGCTAAAAATTTTCCGTGAGCAAAATCTTCAGGAATTTTGAATTTGGCCGAGGCTTTTTCCTTTATGCTCGCGGGAAAATGCGCGGGGACGATGGAGAGGTAGCGATCAGGGGAGAATAAGTCAGAGAGGATATTGTGGGATTTGTGTTGGGCTAAATAAGGAAGAAAACTGCCAGCGATAGAGAGGATCGTGATTTGCCTAATTATCTCTCTAGTCTCACGTGTTTGCACTAGGGGCTTTTACGTCCAAAACCAACGAAATTTCCCCTCCCAGCCCATGCGTTAATATTCGTGCAAGAAAACTATACACACTATATCAAGGAACGAAGGGAGTGGCATAGAACAATAAAAAAATATAGATACGTTGGAGACGTATCAGCAGCCCCAAGCTTAATTCATGCTCGTCCTGGAGTAGGTAAATGATAAAAACAGAATTTTTGATGTGGAAAGCTGCCTAACATGTTCATTGCATATTCTTTTGTTTTGTAGCATGGAAATTTGGACTTTTATATGGTTCAAAGCAATAGTCTAGTTTTCACATGAAGATTTGAATACTCAAGCATATCAACAAGCAACCATGGATTTCAAAATGTCAACATTAAAGCAAGTTATCCCTAGCCCATTATGCTCAACGATTGATCCATTCATGAAACACACTCGCATATTAGCTACACCCAATGCTCAAGTAAGATCATAGTGCCACTCAGTTGGTGCTTTGTAAGACAAGGTTGAGACTCAAATAAAAATAAAAATTGTATAAAGTAAATAGAAAGGCCATTCACAGAGGGGAGTAGGGACTTGTAGAGGTGCCAGAGCTCAAAGCATAAATTGAGAGAAAGAAATTTTGGGTGGCATGCTTTTCTTGTCAATGAAAACGATTGATTAGTTCCCAATACTTTCCATGCTAGATATATAATAGGCGGTTCCCAAACAGAAAATAAAGTTTATTCCTTTTTCCACCATACTTTCACATTCCACGGCTAACCGTATCCACGGGTGCCATCCATACCAACATTTTCCAAGGAATTTATTATTTGATAAAATAAAGTAAATTCATTTTTCATTTCGGGACTAGGCATCCCTAATACTTTTGTTGTACTCTCGTGCAATGACAAGTGAACAAACACTCATCTTTAGAATAACACATCTAGCATGGAAAAGTATCAGCCATGCCCTACCGTTTCATGAGCGGTGCGAGCACACAAAAAAGAAATTTCTTTTGAAGATTAGAGATGGCACATACAAATTTGCTTAGAACATGATGATACCGCATATAGGTAGGTATAGTGGACTCATAAGGAAAAACTGGGTTTAAGGATTTTGGATGCACAAGTAGTATTCCTACTTAGTAGAAGTGAAGGCTAGCAAAAAGATTGAGAAGCATCCAAGCAATTAACGAAAAATCACATAAGTGAGCATTAAGCATAACTATCACCGAATAATGCACCACAAGTAGGATGTAATTTCATTGCATAACTATTTACTTTCGTGCTTGCAAAGGGAATCACAAACCTTAACACCAATATTCTTACTAAAGCATAATTACTCATCAACATGACTCACATATCACTATCATCATATCGCAAAACTATTACAAAGAATCAAGTTTAATTTGTCCAATGATTTTCATGAAAGTTTATATTATATCCCTCTTGAATATCTATCACTTTGGGACTAGTTTCATATGTTGGTTTTGATAGCTCAAACAAATCTAAGTGAAGAACATGAGCATAAAAAAATTCGTATCTCAAAATAATATAAGTGAAGCATGAGAGAACTTCTTCAAAATTACTAACTCTCAAATAAATCTAAGTGAAGCATGAGAGCATTTCTTCAAAAATAATAAAAGCAAACCGTGCTCAAAATGATATAAGTGAAGCATAGAGAAATTCCATAGCTCATAAAGAATTTAAGTGAATCACGTAGAGCAATTCTAACAAATCATAGAATAATTTTGGCTCTCTCAAATAGGTTTGGTAAGCAAGGATACTTGACTCAAAACAAAAAAAACAAGCAAACACTCATATAATACAAGACGCCCCAAGCAAAACTCATGATATGTGATGAATAGAAATATTGCTCCAAGTAAAATACCAATGGTCGATAGAAGAAAGAGGGGGTGCCACTCGAGGCATCCCCAAGCTTAGGTGCTTTTTCCTCTTTGAATAATAACTTGGGGTGCCATAGGCATCCCCATGCTTTGGCTCTTCTTACTCCTTATTCATCATCCATCATGATCTCACCCAAAACTTGAAATCTTGAATCACACAAAACTTAACAAAACCTTTGTGAGATACATTAGTATAACAAAGAAAATCACTACTATAAGTGTTGGTGCAAACCCATTCATATTTTACTTTTGCAGTATACTTACTGTATTCCGACTTTACTATGGCTCGTACCCCCGATAAAGTCCATAGATTCATCAAAATAAGCACACAATGCCAAGAAAACAGAATCTGCCAAAAACAGAACAATTTGTAGTAATTAAGGAACTTCGTATAATTCTGTAACTACAAAAAATCTAAAAAATTAGGACAACGTGGGGAATTTGTATACCAATCTTGTGTAAAACAATTGAGAGTAAAATCACGTTTATGTGATTTATGAAAATTATTTTACAGAGTGCAAAAGTTTTTGTTTTTCAACAAGACCAAATCAACTATCATCCAACATGATCCCAAAGGCTTTGCTTGGCCCAAACACTAATTAAAACATAAAAAACATATAATCATAGGCATATGTTATATATTTATTGCAAAACAACAAGAAAACCAAAAAAACATAAAGATTGGGTTGCCTCCCAACAAGCGCTATCGTTTCATGCCCCTAGCTAGGCATAAAGCAAAGATTCAAGTGTTGTCAACTTTAGTTCTAGGTCCATAAGAAGCCCTCATGATTGATTCATATGGTGGCTTAATTCTTGTCCTAGGGAAGTGTTCTGTTCCCTTTCTTAGTGGAAATTAAAATTTAATATTGCCTTCTTTCATATCAATCATGGCAACAATAGTACGTAAAAACGGTCTACCAAATATAATTGGACAAGACGGATTGCAATCAATATCAAGAACAATATAATCTATGTTCACATAATTCCTATTTGCAAGAATAAGAACATCATTAATTCTTCCCATAGGCTTATTAATAGTGGAATATGTCAAGTGCAAATTTAAGGAACACTCTTCAATATTGGTAAGACCAAGCACATGACATAAAGATTTCATAATCATGGAAACACTAGCACCCAAATCACATAAACCAAAACACTCATAATTTTTAATCTTCACTTTGATGGTGGGTTCCCATTCATCATATAATTTTCTAGGAATTGATATCTCTAATTCCAACTTTTCTTCAAAAGCACTCATCATAGCATCTACGATATGTTTAGTAAAAGCTTTATTCTGTTCAGAAGCATGGGGTGAATTAGTCATGGATTGCAACAAAGAAATATAACCAATCAAAGAGCACCTACAAAAAATAAAGTGTTTTTAATTAAAAAGAGTGGGCACATCAGTAGATAAAGTTTTGACCTCTCCAAACCCACTTTTATCAATTTTTTCATCAAGATTTGCACCCTTCGGATTATTTGGACGCCTTATAAATAAAGTTGACTCTTCTATAGTCCCTTCATCATCAATTTTTATCTTACTAAACAAGGAATCAATAGAAGAAACACCAATCACTTTAAGATCTTCATCACTTTTAGGAAAGCAATCACTAGAAAATGCTTTTTCTAAAAATTATCTTTTAGCTCTAAGCATAGCGGTTCTTTTCTTACTTTCATCCATAGAAACATATAAAGGTTTAATTGATTCTTCAACATTAGGCACAAAGATTTTCAACTAAGATTTTCTACATCATGAGAAATTCTATCAATGCTCCTGGACATATCATCAATCTTATTCAAATTTTCTTCTATCATATTATCGAAAACATTTTGAGCATTGATAAATTCTTTAATATTATTCTCAAGATCAGAGGTATTCCCATTATTATTATCAGAAGGATTACCATAGGAACCACCATAATTATTAGAGGAATTTCCAAGAAAAGGCCTAGGATTAAAATTACCTCAATAAGCATTGCTATTAAAATTGTTTCGTGAGATAAAACTCACATCTATGGCATCACTATTTTGGTCAATAAAAGTGGACAAAGGCATACCATTAAGATCAATAGGAGCATTTGAATGAAATATACCCTAGAGGAAATAATAAAGTTGTTACTTTATATATCCATATTTATGATAAAGGTTTATTATTCATGCTAGAATTGTATTGATCAGAAACCTTGATACATGTGTGATTACATAAACAAAAAATTGTGTCCCTAGTGAGCCTCTACTAGATTAGCTCATTCATCAAAGATGGTTAAGGTTTCCTAACCATGGACAAGAGTTGCCATTTGATAACGAGATCACATCATTAGGAGAATGATGTGATAGACAAGACCCATACATTAGCTTAGCATTACGATCGTTCAGTTTTATTAGTATTGTTTTCTTCATGTCAAATACATATTCCTTCGACTATGAGATTATGCAACTCGTGGATACAGGAGGAATGCCTTGTGTGCTATCAAATGTCACAACGTAACTGGGTGATCATAAAGATGCTCTACAGGTATTGCTGAAGGTGTTTGTTGAGTTGGCATAGATCGAGATTAGGATTTATCACTCCGAGTATCGGAGAGGTATCTCTGGGTCCTCTCGGTAATACACATCATAAGCTTGCAGCAAATGACTAAGGAGTTAGTAACGAGGTGATGTATTACAGAATGAGTAAAGAGACTTGCCGGTAACGAGATTGAACTAGGTATAGAGATATCGACGATCAAATCACGGGCAAGTAACATACCGATGCACAAAGGGAATTACGTATGTTGTCATAAGGGTTCGACCAATAAAGATCTTTGTAGAATATGTAGGAGCCAATATGGGCATATAGGTTCCACTATTGGTTATTGACCATAGAGGTGTCTCGGTCATAACTACATAGTTCTCGAACCCGTAGGGTCCGCACGCTTAGTGTTCGATGACGGTATAGTATTATATGAGTTATGCCATTTGGTGATCGAATGTTGCTCTGAGTCCCGGATGAGATCACGGACATGACGAGGAGTTTGCAAATGGTCGAGAGGTAAAGATTGATATATAGTTCGATGTCATTCGGACACCAGAAGTGTTTCGGAGGGTATCGGGTACTTATCAGGTCACCGGAAAGGAGTTTCGGGCACCCCCGGCAAGATATGGGCCTAATGGGCCAATGGGGGAACAGACCAGCCCCTGGTGCACCGCTTCTTTGGACAGAAGGCCCTAAGGGAAGGAAAGGTGGAGGGCTAGCCCCTCCTGCCTTTCCCTCACATGGGAGAAAGGAAAGGGGGGCACCAGCCTCTCCTACCTTTCCCCCGCACCTATATAAGGCAGGGGCGCTGCTTGGGAGGGATTCCAACTAGGATTTCTCCTACTTGGGCGCCTCCTTTGGATGCTCCTCCCACCCTCCCACCTATATATATGTGGGGAGGGGGCACCAAGCACACACCAGACAATTGTCTAGCCGTGTGCGGCGCCCCCCTCCAGCGTTTACACCTCCGGCCATATTTTCGTAGTGCTTGGGTGAAGCCCTGCAAAGATCAGTTCAACATCACCGTCGCCACACCGTCATGATGACGGAAATCATCTACTACCTTGACATATTGCTGGATCAAGTAGGCGAGGAATGTCACCGAGCTGAACGTGTACATAACGCGGAGGTGCCGCGCGTTTGGTACTCGATCGGTTGAAGCGCGAAGAAGTTCGACTACATCAACCGCCTTCTAAAACGCTTCTTCTTACAATCTACAAGGGTACGTAGACACACTCTCCCCCTCGTTGATATGCATCTCCATGGATAGATCATTGCGTGTGCATAGCATTTTTTTTGTTCTCCATGCAACGATTCCCAATAGTGGTATCAGAGCCAAGTCTATGCGTCGATGATATGCACGAGTAGAACACAAAGAGTTGTGGGTGGTAATAGTCATACTGGTTACCACTAATGTCTTATTTTGATTCAAAGGTATTGTGGGATGAAGTGGCCTGGACCAACCTTACATGTCCACGCACATGAGACCGGTTCCATCGATAGACATGCAACTAGTTTTGCATAAAGATGCCTGGAGGGGGTCTGTTTCTCCTACTTTAGTTGAATCATATTTAACAGTGGCCGGTCCTTGAAGAAGGTTAAAAAGGCAAGCTTGATAAATAACCGTTGTGGTTTTTGCCATAGGTAAGAATTGTTTTTGATAGAAGCCCGTAGCAGCCACGTAAAACTTGTGACAACAAAGTAGAGGACATCTAACGTGTTTTTGCAGGGTATGTTGTGATGTGATATGGTCAAGACATGATGTGATATATGCTGTTGTATGAATGATCATGTTTTGCAAGTTATCGGGAACCAACAGGAGCCTTATGGTTGTCTCTTTATTGTATGAAATGCAATCGCCTTGTTATTTCTTTACTATATCACTATGCGTTGGCAATAGTTGTAGAAGCAATAGCTGGCGAGATGACCACGAGATCAAGGTATCGACACGGTGATGATGGAGACCATGACAATGCTTTGGAGAGGGAGATCAAAAGCACGAGATGATGATGGCCATATCATGTCACATATTTTGATTGCATGTGATGTTTAACTTTTATGCATCTTATTTTTCTTAGTAGGGCGGTAGCATTATAAGATGATCCCTTCACTAAATTTCAATATAAAAGTGTTGTCCCTAAGTATGCACAATTGCTACAGTTCGTCGTGTTGAGACACGACGTGATGATCGGGTGTGGTAGACTTTATGTTCACATACAACGGGTGTAAGACAGTTTTGCACATGCGGAATGCTTGGTCTAAACTTGACGAGCCTAGCATGTACATACATGGCCTTGGAACACTGGAGATAGAAAGATCGAATGTGAATCATATAGTAGATATGATCAACATAGAGATGTTCACCATTGATGACTATCCCATCTCATGTGATGATCAGACATGGGTTAGTTGATTTGGATCACGTATAACTAATATGACTTGAGGGATGTCTATTTAAGTGGGAGTTCTTAAGTAATTTGATTAATTGAACTTAATAATCATGAACTTAGAACTGATAGTTTTTTCATATCTATGTTGTAGATCAATGTCCCGTGCTACCGTTCCCCTGACTTTTAATGCGTTCCTAGAGAAAGCAAAGTTAAAAGATGATGGTAGCAATTACACGGACTGGGTTCGTAACTTCAGGATTATCCTCGTTGCTGCACAGAAGAATTATGTCCTTACTCGATCTGATGACTACTCGATAGTTCAGTGTGCCATGCTTTACGGCTTAGAACCGTGATTTCAAAGACGTTTTGAATGTCATGGAGCATATGAGCTGTTCCAAGAGTTGAAGTTAATATTTCAAGCAAATGCCCGGGTTGAGAGATATGAAGTCACCAACAAGTTCTATAGCTGCAAGATGGAGGAGAAAAGTTCTGTCAGTGAACACATACTCAACATGTATGGGTATTATAATCATTTCACTCATTTGGGAGTTGATCTTCCAGTTGATTGTGTCATTGATAGAGTTCTTGAATCACTGCCACCAAGCTACAAAGGCTTCGTGATGAACTATATTATGCAAGGGATGAACAAAACAATTCCCGAGCTCTTCGCAATGCTTAAAGCCATGGACGTTGAAATCAAGAAGGAGCATCAAGTGTTGATGGTTAACAACACCACTAGTTTCAAGAAAAAGGGCAAGGGAAAGAAAGGGAACTTCAAGAAGAATGGAAAGCAAGTTGCCCCTCCCATGAAGAAGCCCAAAGCTAGACCCAAGCCTGAAACTGAGTGCTTCTACTGCAAAGGGACTTGTCACTGGAAGCGGAACTACCCCAAGTATTTGGCGGATAAGAAGGATGGCAAAGTAAACAAAGGTATATTTGATATACATGTTATTGATGTGTACCTTACTAATGCTCGTAGTAGTGCATGAGTATTTGATGCTGGTTCGGTTGATCATATTTGTAACTCAAAACAGGGGCTATGGATTAAATGAAGATTGGCTAAGGACGAGGTGACGATGCGCGTCGGGAATGGTTCCAAGGTCGATGTGATCGCCGTCAGCACGCTACCTCCACATCTACCTTCGGGATTAGTTTTATCCCTGAATAACTGTTATTTGGTGCCAGCGTTGAGTATGAACATTATAACTGGATCTTGTTTAGTGCGATACGGTTATTCATTTAAATCCGAGAATAATGGTTGTTCTTTTTATATGAGTAATATTTTTTTATGGTCATGCACCCCTGAAGAGTGGTCTATTTCTATTGAATCTCGGTTGTGGCGATACACATATTCATGATACTGATGCCAAAAGATCCAAAGTTGATAATGATAGTGCAACATATTTGTGGCACTACCGTTTAGGTCATATTGGTCTAAAGTGCATGAAGAAACTCCATGCAGATGGGCTTTTGGAATCACTTGATTATGAATCATTTGATACTTGTGAACCATGCCTCATGGGCAAGATGACTAAAACTCCATTCTCCGGAACAATGGAGCAAGCCAATGACTTACTGTAAATAATACATACCAATGTATGCAGTCCGATGAGTGTTGAGGAACGCGGCGGGTATCGTTATTTTCTGACCTTCACGGATGATTTAAGAAGATATGGGTATATCTACTTAATGAGACACAAGTCTGAAACATTTGAAAAGTTCAAAGAATTTTAGAGTGAAGTGGAGAATCATCATAACAAGAAAATAAAGTTTCCACTACCTGATCACGAAGGCGAATATTTGGGTTACGAGTTTGGCCTTCATTTAAAAGAAGGTGGAATAGTTTCACAACTCATGCCACCTGGAACACCACAACGTAATGGTGTGTCCGAACGTCGTAACCATACTTTATTAGATATGGTGCGATCTATGATGTGTGTTACCGATTTACCACTATTTTTTTGCGGTTATGCATTAGAGACAGCTGCATTCACATTAAATAGGGCATCATCTAAATCCGTTGAGACGACGTCGTATGAACTGTGGTTTGGCGAGAAACCTAAGCTGTTGTTTCTTAAAGTTTGGGGTTGCAATACTTATGTCAAAAGGCTCTAGCCTGATAAGCTCGAACCCAAATCGGAGAAGTGCGTCTTCATAGGGTGCCCTAAGGAAACATTTGGGTACAACTTCTACCACAAATCTAAAGGCAAGATCTTTGTTGCCAAGAACGGAACCTTTCTAGAGAAGGAGTTTCTCTCGAAAGAAGTGAGTGGGAGGAAATTCCTCTAATAATTATTTTGTTTGATAGGATTTTTTTTGTTGTTTGCAAGTGCTCTAAAAATCAAATAAATCGTCCAACTCTTATACCCCTTCTCCTTGATCCAAAAATTTGCCCAATGATCATGCCATGTTTATAGGATAGAATAGCATTTTCTTACAAAAATAATTTGGCCAAAAGTATTTTCTAAATTAGGCTTTCTCAAAACCCCTGAATTGAGGCTTGAACTACAAGTACTTAACTTAGGGTACGAAAAATCTTTCAAAAAGTATATTTGACTCCTATTGGATATAGGACACTCCAAAACCACAAAAATATTATTTTAAAAGTTATTTGTCTATTTTATTTAAAGGCTTTCTCTTAAGCCCAGAAATGGTATTTAATAGGTTAAAATTATTTTAAAGCTTCAAAAATATTTGATAAAATTTAGGGAGACTCAGTGGACATATATTTTCCATACATATGAGTTTCAACACATGGTCATGTTCAAAATATTGGAGAGAACCCTCCAAAACGATTTCTGCATAATTCAAGTATTTGAAATATTTATGTAAGAAATATTGTCAAATAAATCCAAGAAAATTATAGAAAGTCACAGATGCATAATGTAATGATCTTGCAAAGGTTCATCTCAATCAAAATCATTTTGGTGCACAAAAGTGCCCCATAACCCTCCTTGTCCAGATCCAAATTTGAGCAACTCTACATTGCCAACTTTCTCCTTTTAATCTCAATTTTTGTGGACATGCTCAAATCTCCAAATGATGACTTTACACGAAATGGTGCATCAAGGAGAAGAGATTAGTTTAGCTAGATCTAAGCGAATCCATATTTGTTGATTTCTAGGGTTTACAAAGGTTGCATTGGCCACTTTATCCTTTTGACCTCAAACTTGGTAATTCTCGCAAGGTCATGGACCAATAATTGGTGGGTGAAAACCCCACTTTCTCTCTCTAGACAACATTATTTTCTCTCTCTCTCTCTCACCAGACCTCCTCCAGAGCATCCAATGCTCCCACCCCATTATTTACTACCTCCTAGCACTACTGGACACAAGTGGTTGCGCCCACTTTGCCTTTTTTTATGCCATGGCATGCCATACGCGTGCTCCAAAGCATGCTATAGTGCACTGAGATACTGTAGCTGCTCTCTGCCCAATGCCCCCGCCCACCTTGGGCCTCCCCAACGTGTCTCCTGAGGTCGCCTCCGCGTCTGGGAAACGGAACCCTGCCGCCCCCCTCCGGAACCTCTCTCCTGCCCCTCCATGAGCTCACCCAAGCGTGGCCTCGACCGCGCCCATGGTGCACCGGTGCCCCTCTATATAGAGCCTTTACCTCGTGCTCTCTCTTGTCTCTATTGATCTCTCTCACTCCCGTGCACCTCCTAGATAGGTCCCCTCTCCCCCTCGTTCCCTCTACCCACCTCCATGGCCGGAGTGCCGCCGCCGTGCCCTCGGGCATACCCGAGCCTTCAGTACTTCCCCGGCTTCCTCTTGTCGCTCTCGAGGACTCCCACGGCCTCCAAAAACCTCTCCGCTCGCGAGTTCTTATTCTCCACGTCCGAACTCGCCGGATCCATCCTCATCTTCGTCTCCCTCCGCCCCGGTCAACAGAGGGCTCGCTTTCGAGCTCGCCGGCAGCCCTCTCGACCACCACCAAATGCTATGGGATCCGCTGAGGTTTCCAGCACACGCAGCCTCGCCGGGGACGGCCTTTGCCGCTGGCGCGGGGCAACGCCCGAGCCTCTTTGTGCTGGAAGGCGCACGGCAGATGCCATGGGATGGCTAAAGAGAGGAGGAGGCTCGAGGGCACTGGTGGGCTCCAGAGGCGGTGTTGGCATGAGCGAGCGCGGGGCGCAAGACATACCCAGGTTCGGGGCTCTCTAGAGAGATAACACCCCTAGTCCTGCCCAGTGTAGTTTGATGTGCGATAGTACAAGGTTGCTCCTAGAGCTGTATGGAGGAGGAAGGAAGGTTGGCCAAGGCTTAGGCTACTCCTTCTCCCCGGGCAGATGCTACTGTTTGGTGGCTAGTTCCTCTATGCTTTCCTGCTTGCTTACTTCTCTACTTGCCCGTTTATACGTGGGCTCCTGGGGGTTTTATAGGCCAACCCCCCAGGGATATAATGGTAATGTTAAAAGTTGGTGGGTTCGGGTCGTCGGCGTCTGGGGACCCGGGCTGGGGCTCACTTGGGGCCTGTGGTTCGCCGGGTTCCCCTAAGTGCGGGCCCCGCGTGCCTAGGAGGAATGTGCACCATCTTGTTGATCATCACGGCGTGGCCGAGTCGAGTCGTGTACAGTGGTGCTCCGTCAGGTTGCCGCTTGCTATCGTCAGCGGTGATGACGGGGGCACTATAGCCACCCCGGCCCTGGTCAGCGGGTAGGTGAGGGGCACTGTTGCCATGCTCCGACTGACCAGAGGCATGGGTGGGGCACTGTTGCCTTGGTCATCAGTGGTTGAAGACTCGTCCCATTGTATGGCTTGGATGGGACAGGAGCTGAACCGTGGCTGGGTTGCGGAACACGCCACGGGTCGAGCTGGCTTGTTGAGGAATCCTTGGTTGCGCCGGGTTCGGCTGTCTTGTACTAGTTGTTGAGGCCGAGTCGATGTGCCTGGCCGGGTCGGAGAGTTTGGTCGGGTTGCGGGGTTTGGCTGGGTCGAGTGACCCGGCCAAGCGCATGCCGGCTTGAGGGGCGACGCCGGCCCCGTTGTTTTTAAAAAGGATCCGGGTTCCATTGCCTACCCGGGGTTCATCCCCCCGACAGTAGTCCCCGAAGCTGTGAAGGTCCACCATCTTTGGATGAGTGGGCCATCGTAGTTTCCCCCTTAAGAAAGGCGGATTCTGCGGGCACCGGGTCTGGCAACACTCACCGTGTGCCGACTTTTTCGGAAACTGGATCGCGGCATCCCGGCGGTGGCGGGAACCGAGGAGTCCATCGAATCTTGGGGCAATCCCTCGAGCTTCGCGCAGGCGCCATGTGGTTCCTGAAAGTTGGAGGGGCCTGATAGGCCACGCACGTGACGGGACTGGGCGACGGGCTGGTGCCCGCCGCCGCGTGCACTTGGCCCATGCGCGCTGATTTATTGCGGCGTCTGGTGGCCGGTTACTCTTCCCTGGGCAGTTATTGCGTGCGTACGTGTGCACTTATTGTGGGGTAGTGGGAAAGGCGAGCGTAGACGATCCCACCCCCCCACGTTCATACCGAGGGCTATAAATTGAGAGCAAGTGGGCTAGTGGACATTATTCTCGCTTGCGCCCTCCTGCCCCTTCGCTCTTGCTCTGCTTCTTGTGACGCCACACTGCGACACCCAGTGCTTCGAGCAGAACCTCACCGTCGTTCATCTTCTTTCTTCCTCTCTTGCCTTCATCGATGGCGCTGCCGTCGGGCTCTTGGATGGGCTCGACCATCACCGTCGAGGACATCGCACATCTTCGCATGTCCCGGTGCTTTCCGCGAGAGACGGACGTCGCCGTCCGTTTGCCACACGGCGAGCAGAGGCCGCAGCCCTAGGGCGCGGAGTGCGTGGTCTTCCTCATGAACTTTGAGCATGGATTTGGGCGCCGGCGAGCACCTTTTTCCGCATGTTCCTGGAGTTCTTCGGGCTCCAGCCTCACCCTCTGCAAGGGGTATCTGGTGGTTGAGCCTACGGTCGACCTCTGGGCATGCTTCTTCTCCCTGAAGTAATAGGGACCGACGGCCGGAGAGTTCGCCGACTGCAGCATCGCAATCATCTCGAAGCGGTTGGGGGCGGACTGCCCCAAGATTCCGCTGGAGGATTCTGCCAAGAAAGGGTAGAATTCCTTCTTCTACGTCCGCAACTTGGGTGCGGACCGCATCAATCTTTCGGCCTTCGCCTTCGAGCTGCCGTGGGCCAAGATGAACTGGGGCTACTCCCCCAGGCGCCCGTCGCAGGAGATTCTCAATCTGTGCGAGCTTGTGGCAGTGATGAGGACGCGGGAGGGGCTCACCGGCAATGACCTCATTGCCACGATCATTATGCGCCTGGTTCTCCCGTTGCAAAGGCGCTCCTACCTCATTGGCGAGATGGCCGGTCTTCAAGACCCCAATCGCATGGGGACGATGCGCCTGTATGTGGAGCAGATCGCGCGTCGAGTGAACAATATCTCCAAGGCTAACATTGGGGAGGACTGGCGGTTCGGCAAGGTGACGTACAGCGAGTCGAGTCCGGCGCCACTGGTGAGTGTTTGGTCTCCTTACTTTGCTGCTGTGCATCTCCTTGTTCGCCCTGACACGACGCGGGAGGTGCTTCTAAACGCCATCTGGCATCCTTACGCCCTAGATCCATCGCAGGTGGTGCGGACGGCGTCGTAGGAGCCCATGGCCCATGGTAGGGAGGACGAGGCCGAGGTCGACGCCGGCGATGGGCGTCGCGCGGGTAAGTATTGTCTTTTCCTTTGTGTTTCTCGAGTTGTTGATCGCGACACGGCGCGGGCGATGCTGACGCCAGTTGTTGGTGTAGTGGCGCTGGTCGGGGAAGGCGGCAACGCGGGCAGAGCTGGGTCGTCGCGGGGGGCTGCGCCGAGCCGCCCGCACGGGAAGGACAGCGTCGCGCCGCGGCCCCGGGCTCCGAAGCGTGCGGCGGACCCGGTCGGGAGCGGGAGGCTGGCCAAGAGGAAGCGTGGTGCCGGGCATGGGAGGCTGGCCCCTGTCCCGGTCCTGACAGGGTAAGTTTCTTCTCTTGTACGCGTCCGAACGGTCGGCTGGCTTTGCTTTTGCTCATTCTGTCTTCTTCTTCAGGTCGCCGATCACGCTGGAAAGGGCGGCGGCGGATGCCGCGGCCGCCGACGAGGCCGCGTTCCGCAGGAGCCGGTCCGACCCCGTCGACCAGGTCGAGGAGGAGGAGCGGGCAGACACGGACCTCGGCCTGGACCCGACCGTTGCCAAGGGCCTGGCCTAGCGGGACAGGAACAGGGCCGAGGCGGAGTTGGAGGCGGCTTGGACCAACCCTGGGGCAGTATGGGCGCAAGCCGGGGAGGAGTCGGCATGGCGCGAGATGCGGAGGGCTTGGTGGTGGCGGCGACGGTCTTCGAGCCGTCGTCGGTGAGGGAGCGCGGCCGTGGAGGCCGGGCTGAGGTGGTGATCCTCAACCAGTAGGTCGTGGAGGTGGAGGACGACACCTCGCGCGCGGGTCGACGCTGTCGAGCGGACGGGGGCTGACGGAGGCGGCGATGGAGCCCTCTTGGAGGAGGCGCCGCGGGCGGCGGCGCGAGGGACGCCGCCGGTGTTGGAGGAGGCGCCGCGGGCGGCGGCGCGAGGGACGCCGCCGGTGTTGGAGGAGGCGCCGCGGGTGGAGGTGCCGCGTGCCACCCCGGCTACTAGGCCAGTGGTGGTGCAGTAGGCTGTCTCGGCGTTTGGGCCAGTTGCGGTGACGCAGGGCATCCCGGCGTCCGGGTCGTCGACGGTGCCGGAGAGGGCGTCGGAGAAGGTGTTGGCTGCGTCAGGAGCGGCGATTGGGGAGCATGCTCTGGTGCCCTGGCAGGGAGGGCGTCGGGTCGCCACGCCGCAGCCGGCGCAGAGCGGGAGCGCCATGGTCTTCGGACCTCAGACCCAGGAGGAGGAGGCGATGGACGCCGTCAACCGCCGTCTGCGCGGCCCGACGGACCGGCTCGAGGCCTTAACCTAGGCCGAGGTGAAGGGGACGCGGGACCTGGCGCGTGCCATGCTGGTAAGCTTCTTCTGCAACTTCTTCTTTGTGGGGGCGCGCCAGCGCACCCACTGGGTGTAGCCCCCGAGGTTCGGGCCAACTATGTAGTAGTTGGGTCGAATATTTAGAATGTCGTCCTTGTTCTGATTACTGCCTTCTTCTGCAACTCGACGCCTACCGGGTCGGCGCCTTCAACCGCCTCCTGGGCAAATGTCGGGAGCTCAAAGAGCAGCTCGCTGCCAAGGAGGAGGAGCTCCACGTTGCCACAAGTATCTTCATGCTCTTTTCTAGTGGGGGCGCGCTAGCGCACCCACTAGGTGTAGCCCCCGAGATTCGGTCCAACTGTGTAACAGCTGGGCCAAATCTTAAGTCTTACTTTTTCCTTTCCTGAATCTTCCTTTTTGCAACCGAGATGTTGTCCCGGCAGACCCGGCTACTCTGGGCTGGTCATCACTATGACCATCTTGTTACCGACACTGTCCGCCTTGGCGCCGAGGTGGCGCGGGCGAGGGCGGAGGCGGCAGCGGCTGGTGGTCACTTGATGAGGCCAACCAGCTGCGGGAGCAGCTAGCGGGCCATAAGAGCCCCCTCGAGGCCAAGGTGGACCTCATTAAGGCGGAGGCCGCCAAGGTGGTGGAGGCGCAGCAGGCCCTGGTCGAGGTGGACTAGCAGCGCGGCAAGCTGGCCGACGACAAGGGCCGGCTCCAGGCCGAGGTGGAGCACCTGAGGGAGCAGGCTGCCACGGCAGAGGGGGCCTGTCAGGATGAGGCCCATTGTGGCGAGGCGGACGAGAAGGTGACCAATGACAAGGACGCCGAGTTGAAGGCGGCCGACTTGGAGAAGGCTCTCTAGGAGCGCGACCGCACCATTGATCGGGAGCGGCACGGTACGTTGCTCGAAGCGCAGCACCTAGAAGAGTCCTCCAGTAAGTGCTTTTCTTGTGTTCTGTCGGGTTGGGATCCGACTTTTTGTCCTTGTTGTCCTTTTTCCTGACATACTTCGTTTTCCAACAGGGGCCTTCCTGGAGACACATCGGCTGGCGGAGGAGGCCGTCTGCTTCCCGCGTGACCCGACGGGAGTCATCGGATCCGGGATGGACCCGTAGGTGGCATGGACCTTCCCGGAAATCATGACCGCCGCTGAGGCCTCGCTGGACCCGGAGGCCGCCAGGGGAGAGCCTCGACGTCGCGACGCGGTGCTGGAGATGCTTGAGATGTCTTAGTAGGATTTGTTAGGTATCAGGTCCAGCCACCCAATGGGGGTTCTTGGTGTAATGAACTCAGGCCGTGGGCCTTTAAATATTTATGTGTACATGTCGTGAATGTTTCTACTCTTGCTTTTCATTTTTTGGACCGATTTCTTGCGCTTTTC